>NC_012874.2:17174933-17208288 GCF_000003195.3 Sorghum bicolor
AATACTATGCTGCTCAACCACCGCACCATGATCATAGGATATATATATTATCCTACAAAAATCAGAACATACATTTATTAATTAAAAGAGCTAATTTTTTAGCATAAAAACATTACTTATTTTTATAGTTTCATATTTTTCCTTCATAGAAAACATCATGACAAGGCTACCCAAAAAATTTGATGAATTTACCATGCTCAAACAATTCACTATAAAATTCACAGGTTTAACCACAGAAAAGAAAAAGGAAAAACCGCTCAAAGTGCTCAAAACCGTCCTGTCCTCTCTTCGTGTGCTAAAAGTGACCGGTTTTGATAGTTGAGGGTGCAAAACAGACGGTTTTGTAGTTGAGGGCTAAAATTAAACTCGACCAATAGTTGAGGGGCTAAAAATGGACTTTATCCTTGATTTTATTCGGCATATATGTTCAAAAGCCTCCTTCGTTGATCACCTGAGAGGCGTTGGAAGGCCCAGGTACTTTTCCACTAATGCTTCAGTTTCAATTTGTAGGACATTCCGCACCACTTACTTAGCATCAGCGTCACAATTAGAGCTAAAGAAAACAGCCGACTTGTCCTTATTCACAAGCTGCCCTGATCCTCTACTATAAATCTCCAATATATCTTGAAGTCGTTCAGCCCCTATTTGCGACGCTTATGAGAATACAATACAGTAATCCGTGAAGAGGAGATGTGAAATCCAAGGGTCATGGATTCCAACTCTAACTCCTCTTGAGAGAAATAGAGGCCCAGCTGACTTCAACATGCATGATAACCTTTTTGAACAAAGAAGGAATAAATATGGGGGAATTGGGTCGCCTTGACGAATCCCCCTAGTTGGTCGTAATGGGTTCGAGAGATTTCCGTTCACTCATACGGAGAAGCTCACCAAAGTTACACACCTCATTACGGTATTCACAAACTCATCAGAAAAACCCAATCGAAGCATAATCCCTTCCAAATAGCTCCATTCAACCCAGTTGTATCGCCATATGCAATTTAATTGCACATTCCCTCGATTTCCCTTTCTCCCTCTACAGATAATGCATACACTCTCATATGCGACCAGTACATTGTCAGTGATCAGCCGACTCGGAACGAAAGCACTTTGTTCTCTAGAGATAATCTCATCCAAGAAAACCCAAAGTCTATTAGCAAGAACTTTAGAGCAAATCATGTAGATGACATTGCATAACGAAATTGGTCTAAGATTCTTTAGGTCCTAGGGATTTCTTTTCTTGGGAATGAGCACAATTGTTGTCTGATTGATACCTTCAGGTAGCTGTCCCCTATTTAGAAAGTCCATCACCATATTAATAACTGTTGATGGTAGTTAATGTACATCATGAACCGTCAACCTACCTTGTATAAGTAATCAAAATAGATCAATATCATAGAATATGAGGTTTGATCCAATGGCTCACATTCCACCCTCGGTGCTATAAATACAGACCTGCACCCCCCTTGGAGAAAATCCAAGCTAGATCCTGAGAGCTGAAGAGCCAGAAACCCTAATTCATATTTCCACCAGGATCTAGGCTAGCAATCAAGAGAAGATTAGTCCTGCATAGGATCTAGTCTTGTATTAGAGGTAGAAAAATAGAGTGAGAGAGAAGAGTTTTGAAGGAGTTCTAGCCCGTTGGTGCTACCTCCATGGCTTGTACTCTATGGGATCGAGTTCTTCTAGAGCTTGCTTCTGAGATTTTTGTGGTAATCGACTTCTGATCCAAGTAAGCAATTTAAAGTTAGGCATGCATTAGGTCCTGTTTGGATGGACTAAGACTAGCACCAAGGTCTGTTAGTCCAGACTAGCACTAGAACTAGTTGTCAGTTGGCTTATGGTTAGTTGGGTAAAGATTAGTCATATGTTGTTTGGATGCTAGGACTATTGGATAGTACTATACAAGCAAAGACCTTTATGCCCTTGCCTACCTGCACGTAAAGACTAGGGAGAGGTATGTTTGACTTTTTGAAGATTAGTTGCCCGTCCTAGTAAATTATAATTAGCTAGATTGTGCTAACTAGTGGACTACCAACTAGTTAGAAGTTTAGCTAAAAATTAGTCCACCATTAGCCTAGTGTGTGGGGCACGTTATTCTCATGTATGGCCCTAGGTCAAGGCTTGAATATTTAAGCACGTTATTCTCATTCTCACTTTTGGTGTGTAAATATTGATGAGCCTTAAAAATATGTGACACTATAATTGTGGTAAGTGTAAATAATTCTCTCTCCGCGAATTGATCACAAATGAGCTGGTTGGGTTCCTTGTGGTGGAACTTACCCACCTAGGTTCAAGTCCCCGACTTGACACGGATGCTCGTATTTTTCTGAATTTATTCCAGGATTTAACGGCACTATCCTTTCAGTGGTAGGAGATATGCCCGCCGACAGCGAGGTGCCTGTGGTGACTTTGTCAATCTCGAGATTTATCGGTCTAACTCGATTTTTCGGAGGTGCTCATAGGGATATGGTGTGCATGCGTGGGTTCAGAGGGGTGAATGTGCGCTCGTGTATGTGAGCGTGTCTGTGTACTCGTAAGAAAAAGCTCTCTCCATTCTAAATTATAAGTCATTCTGATATTATTTCTAGATATATAATTTTTATTCTATATCTAGATACATTATATGTATATATTTAAGTACGTAGCAAAAGCTATGTATCTTAAAATAGTAGAACAACTTGCAATTTAGAACTGATGGAGTATCAGGTTAATATGATAGTGCGAGTGTGTGACGCATAAGTAACCTGTAGTTTGTTTTTGGGGCTCTTGTGTTCTTACCCCCATTTTGAATTCTAATTGTGATTTTGCACTCATTTATTTAACATTACAATTTTGCCCCTGCCACTTCTCAAAACGAAGGCAGAGTTTAACCTGCTTTGTTTAGAGGAGTTAACGGTGTCAGTTCGGCTACAAAAGACTACTTTTCCCATGTGAACTTGCCCCTAGGTTTTTGAGTACTCTGTGAATTCAACCTCTATTTTGGCATCAAATATTAAGAAAAAATTTTGAAAGAATTTTTACATAATAAAATTGCAAATATTTCAAATCTAAGCAAAGTTCAACAAGTTGTACATGGTTAATCAACCATCGACGGAAGCGAGGAGGGTTAGGATGAGGTCAGGGTAGTATTGGCTTTTAATTTTTTTTGCACTTATTCTTTTTATTTAATTCATTTATTCGTACTTCGGTTAACATAGTCTAGAGCCAGGGCGAACGGTGGCTTCAGATTCAGGATTTAAAAAACGAGGGTAAAATCGCAAAGTTGAAAAGATGAGGGTAATATCATAATTGACCTTCAAAGTAGGGTGAAAAACACCAATCTCCCTTTGTTTTTGGACCAGTGTTATTTGATAGACATAGCACATATGTATGGTTAATACGGTGGAATCTAGCAAGATGAAATGTTACCTTTTCTCCATTCTGAACTTTCTGCATGATTTTCTATGATTATTCATTTTCTAACAAATTATTCATTACTATAGTGTAGTAGTGACATTTACTCATCCTGGGGATGTAGCTCAAATGGTAGAGCGCTCGCTTTGCATGCGAGAGGCACGGGGTTCGATCCCCCGCATCTCCATGTTTTCCTTTTTGTTTTTTTACCACTTTTCCCCTTCCATAACAGCAGCAGATCAGGATATTTATGTGGATGAATTCAATTGCGTGCTGTGCAATCTTAACTGACGACGCCATTGTTCGTGTGCGGCAGAGAATTTCTGCAGTTTTTCGTTCGAGCTACAGCTACCGTTTCTTTTTACGTGGCCATTGGCTAAGTCGACAGCGACACCTCACGGCCGTGCTACCACAGCTCCAATGTACGAGACTCATCAACCTCCCAACTCCCCTCCACACCTTCGAATGCTGCCTGCGCTGACACACATTTCCCATGGCAGCGTCCACGGCCTCGCCCACCTTCACGCCCTTCCTCCACCGGCACCAGCAGCGGCGCACCAACGCAGTCGTCGTCGTTGCCGCTGCGAGCAACCCCGGCGCCGAACCGACTCCAGCGACGGCGGCGGACGGCGCGGGACCAGCAGGGAAGAAGAAGACGGTGGACACGAGGATACACTGGTCCAACCCTGACGAAGGGTGGGTAGGAGGCAATGCCAAGAAGGAAGGCGGCGGCAGTGGCGGCGGCAGCAAGAACGAGCCGCTGGGAGGGAGGTTCGCCGACCTCATCAACAACGCGTCCGAGTCTCACTACCAGTTGAGTTCATTTCCAACCCAAACTGAAGCATAAATTTGTCCGCCGTCCCAATTCATCAGACTCTTGTCATCTGTCTTTCTGAATCATAATTCAAATTTGCAAATCCACTCAATCTTGTTGCCACCCAGTTGTGTTGTATCTTTTGTTGGAATTAAGCACCAAACCTCTGTTCGAGGTTACTGTCATCATCATGTCAATATGTTCCTAACGGCGACTCCATGACTCAAACTGCAAAATCAGTGGATAAACACATGTAACACGACTTGACCCAACCCAGGTTCCTGGGGATAGCGCCGGAGGCGGACATCGAGGAGATCAAGGCAGCGTACCGGCGGCTGTCCAAGGAGTACCACCCGGACACGACGACGCTGCCGCTCAAGGTGGCGTCGCAGAAGTTCATCCGCCTGCGGGAGGTGTACAACGTGCTGAGCAAGGAGGAGACGCGGCGCTTCTACGACTGGACGCTGGCACAGGAGGCCGAGAGCCGCCGCCTGCAGCAGCTCAGGTCCAGGCTCGAAGACCCCTACGAGCAGGACATCATCAACTACAAGTCCGTGCCGGACATGGTTGACCGCCTCGGTGGCAAGAACATGGAGCTCAGCGACCAGGCCATGACTGCGCTCACCTTTGATATCGTCATCATCATCATCTCAATCTGCAGCATCATCTATGCTGTGTACTTCAAGGAGCAGTACTGATCGCAGTTGCAGGAGTGTACCATAGACAACAGTATAGGTTAATGTCCTAAGATTGTCTTTTCGGATGTTATGCAGTGCGTCATGTGATGTCAAATACAATAAGGTATGGTGCCAACAATCCTATATTTGCTATCAAATCATAGTTCCAGTATAAATCTGTGACATCATGGATTATTGCATCTAAAGATACAAAATCTGAAGGAAAAAGGAGGCAATATCGCCTAACAAGATATCTGGTGCATTCTGTACTATCTAGTTATCATTGGTTAAATAATTGAGAAAACTGGAGGTATCTGAAATCCCATGCCATACATGAAACTATAGCATGGGTTGTAGGTATCTAATGCTTAACCTTCACACTCGATGATCTTGACAACAGAAGAATCACCAATCTTTTCAAAGATTATCAACCTGTCGAAAGGCTTCACTATGCCAACTGACCGACCATAGCTCACCGCAAGTTTTATCCCATACTCTTCCTTTGTTAGTCCACCAGTTTCAGCCTATTGGAGATTAACCATGCATGGTTAGCCATATGTTTTGTTTACATATCGCTCTAATGTTAGGGAAAAAAAAAGAACAAATTGCTCACATACCTCATCTGTACTCCCCATCAAAGGGTACACGCCTCTCACTGCGAAACATTGCCTTGCCTGAAAGTGATTTAATAATGGTTACACACAAGTTCGCTGATCCTGCTTCATGACAACCAGAAGACTGTGGAAGCATGAAACTCAACAGAATCAGAGACATATACAAGTTACCTGTGTTGTGCCATAAGAACGCCACTTTGATGGATCAGATCCTTCACGTGGGAAGATAACTGCTAAAACTGGCATTGTTGGCCTGTACTTAGAAATTAACCTGTGGACAGATAAGCATAAAATGAATTGATTGCTCTGTACGATGGAAATGTGTCTACTGATCATGGAATAAAGTGGAGCACCTCGCAGCTCTCCCTGAGAATGTGAACACAACAATTGCAGCAGCTTTTACCTTGATTGCAGAACCAACCTAAAAAAGCAAGTAATGATCAATCACTAATGTTTTACAGATAAGAAAACTTGTGTTCATTCCAATGAATTGATAGTATTTACCGCTGCTGATGCCACAGATTCCTCATGGGGCATTGGGTCACCTACATGCCACATTACTTTCTTGAATTGAAGTGGCTGATTATACACAGTCTCAGCCTAGAGGATTTATATCATTGATTAGTCAAGTATTTCAGACGGTTGAATGGTTCTATTATAGTTTCTTCTTAAATAGAGACATACTTCTGCGCATATTCTCCCCACAGTACTCACTGCATCAACAGGATAAAGCCCTCGAAATGTCTCCGCACCAAGCAAAATGCCATCAGTGCCTGGAGAACAGCACAAGCAATAAGAATGACATTCACAAAGTGGTACAAATGTAGTAAAAATGTTCACCATCTAGGACAGCATTTGCAACATCAGTTGCCTCTGCACGGGTAGGGCGTAGATTGTCAATCATGCTGTCCACAACTCGAGTGATGATCACAGGTTTACCCTCCAGATTGCATTTATGAATAGCTTTCTTTTGGAACATGAAAACCTGAAAGTGTCAAAAGTAACATGTTATGACAAATAGCAAGAATGATTTGCAGTTACAACGTTTGTGTAAACTCTGCACAGGAAAGCAAAGGTTGTAGCAGTATTTCCAGGTGTTCCTTTCACCCGTAAGAACTAAGGGTGTATCTGGTTTGAGGAATGAGGTCGTCCATCATCTTCTCACTCGGTTTTTTGTATTGTTTAGTGGAATATTATGAGTTGATGCTCCACCACATCAACCTCACAATCTAATAATCAGTACAAGAATGAGGAAATGGGTGATTCCACCAAAATTTAAGGGATGAACTCTGATGCAGATGGACTACCTCATCTAAGATGGAGTGGTTCCTCAAACCAAGGACACCCTAAATGAGTCATTTAAACTTTGGAACGGTAAGCATGT
Organism: Sorghum bicolor; assembly: GCF_000003195.3. Classification (NCBI taxonomy): domain Eukaryota; kingdom Viridiplantae; phylum Streptophyta; class Magnoliopsida; order Poales; family Poaceae; genus Sorghum; species Sorghum bicolor. The sequence continues at coordinate 17,181,816 of NC_012874.2, forward strand.
CAATACAGAATTTCAGACCAGAACATTGGAGTTTATCTTATATTATATCGTGTATTGTTTAATAATTGCCATACTCAGGCATCATTGATGTACATGAATGAATATGTACATATTTGATAAAATGGTAGGGACATGGGTAAATTGGGAATTTATACAAGATTAGAACTTACGTTTTCTGGAGGAAGGTCAATTCCCAGGTCTCCTCGAGAAATAATGATGCCATCCGCCTCTTTGAGAATGTCATCAAAATGATCCAAACCCTAACATGAAAAGCACAATGCAATAATCAGAAAAGCATTGAAACAAACTGGTTGCAGTATCTTCATAAAAGCATGATGTTTACCTCAGAATTTTCAATCTTCGCATATATTTGTGTGTCAGGAAGGGCATGTGATTGTAAAAAGGCTCTGAGCTGCAAATCACGGATATCTGAGATCAGCAGAGTTTCCACACTTTCATAAATTACTTCAATAACTCAGGTTCTGTATGCCAAGAAAACAAGCACCAAAAGCTTACTGTGGTGCCAAGACTACGCGTTCAGATGAATTGAGAAATAGTAATGCACTGGCATAGCATTCATGATGTGCGAAGATCAAACAAAGTTGATCGACTTATCATTTGTTTTTATGTACAAGCCTCTATGTGGATTATTATCTTTTCTTCAACTATTTACCCTATGTACTTCAATTAACTTAGAGAAGCATCTGAGTTATTGATTATCTTCCGAGTTGTGTGAATAGTTGATGTTCCTTGAATAAAACTATATACGAGGGTTGATACTTTACAGACACTGCTTATTTCAATTGAAATTTTGTTGAAGGAATCATCATCATATGGACGCATCAGATAAATGCTACACTAAAAGGAATCATAAAACAAAAACCAAGAAGTAGGAGGGAAATCAGCAATAACATGGATGTTTAATTCAAGCACAAGACTGGGAAAAATAGGAAAGAAAACTCACCTCCCTGACATCTTCAGCACAGCGGGTATGGGAAAGTGATATAATATCAACGCTGTTACATGAACCCCAAGTTGAAATGACCTATTGCAAGAAAACTGTCCTCAGGACAACCTTGGAAAGATATAATAGTATAAACATGCACATATACAAAGACTTGTGCCTTCAAAACACAACATGGGAATAAATAACACAGTAATCTTTCAAGAATTCAGTGTTTAACTATGAGGATTGATGAATCAGCAACTAGAGATTGCATTCACATGCAGATTGAAAAAACATGCCTTTACAAGTCCATCCTGTATTCCTGTTCATATGTGGCATGATATTTGTGTCCACATGCAGAATGACCACAGAACAAATTATTATTTAATACGAAGTAACATGTAACAGCTTAAGCAGAAAACACAACCGATTTCTTCAAGTAACCATAAATTTATGTTGTTGAGTTTTGGTGAGAGATAGCTTCAAAAGCTTAATCAAATGAAAATATAAAATAATAACACAAGACATGCAATTGAACTAGGTTTCTGTTCAAAATAAGTTACAGGCACAATTTGGATTTGAACAGATAACATGTAAAGTAAAAGGCAATATTGGCAATATAAAACTCAATATTATGTAAAGAAATTTAAAGATGGTCCATATTACATGTTTATCATATTCACTCAAAGTAGGCAAACTGATGTGAACTTGTGAAACATGCAAAGTGAAAATGGGGCCAGCAAGCGTAGCTGCATTCTTCACTAGACAATTTACATTTTCCCCAGAAGTCTCCACAACCTGCAAATTACAACATATAAGGAACCGATAACTGCAAAATGGCATTTACTTGAGAAGAAATTAAAATCCACGTACTTCTAGCCACACAGAAGTTGTTTCACTTCCTGTGAAGAGATATTGGCCCATAAAAAGAGTATCACCCTTCTTCACAACCTGAATTCACAGAAAGGGCAATGCAGTTAAATGTACCAGCAAATAAGAGCATGAACTTATATACAAATGTTTAAAAATAGTTTTTTTTACTGATACAACAGGAAATTTAATTAATTTTCTATTTCCTATTATTGCACAAAATATCCTGAAATTATATCAGGAGTCACAAAAGGCAGAAGAAACCCATCAAATAGAAATGTGGAGAGAAAATAATAATACATATTTAAGTAATCCACATTATTCACTTACTTTTGCAAGATCACCAAATTTAATTGGTAGGATCTCAGCAGAGGGAGCTTTAGAAATATCTGGAGTTATGATAACATGATTCCCAGCTTTCAACTCAATTGGCTCACCAGTGGAATTTTGAACCTGAATTTCTGGACCCAGAGTATCCAGCATTACCTATGTATAGTAAGTCAAGTTAGATGTTGATAAGATATGCCTCTCAGCATCAATCTCAACAGTGGAAAACAAAAGCATTGTGCATCAGTCTAATATAATTAGAAGAATAATGCACAAAAGGCTAACCAAAATGCAACAACGAGAAGGCATACAAATCTGAAAAGAGAAAGAATCACAGTTCTCTATCTCAAGAAAAGCTGCAAGGAAAAAAAAAACCACATGGGAACATAATCAGAGCAGAAACTTACAAAGAAAATAATTATATGATTCTCAAATTGACAAAGTAACCATTGGAAAGAAATTTCTCCAGTTACTTCAGGAAAAATACGCAAGTCCAGACACATTTCAAGAAAGTCTGACAGCATAACACAAGTCGTAAATTTGACTAATTTTAAGATAGCGGAATAAATATTCTTTAGTTAATGTTACCTACACCTACCTAAGCTTGAAGCTCCATTATTTGCCACTTAGTTTTGATGAAAACCCTATTTTAAAAGTTTGGGTCATCCCATATATATGACAAGCATGGAATAACAAACAAGAAAACTTCAACATAGCAAACATTATTAATAGGAATTAGGAAAAGACCTGTGTGTCAGGAAAAGGTTTGTACAATTTCTATAGTTAACAACATAAAGTAAGGAGAAGCATGAGAAAAACAAAGCCTAGAACAGGCAAAAAAAAAACATTCAAAAGAAACTAACTATACTATACAGCAGTATCAACGTAATGTCATTTGTATTTTGTAAGCATTCACAATTTTACATATGCAAAGTGCCTATTTGAAGATCAAACTTAGTTAACAGCTATCACTGTCACTGTAATAACATGGTCAACCACCAGTCTTTACATCTCAATAGGAAACAAAAAGCAGGCACCCAGTAGTGCCACAGTGGTGGAGGGAGGGGCAGTCTGGCACTCCCCCAAGGTTCTGGTCCCCCCACAGTGTACCCTCCTCAAAGAGCTAATTAGTTTCCAATTTGCTAGTTAACTATGCTAATTAGTGCTTTCAAGGAGACGAGCTGGGGCTGTCCTAGTTTTTTTTCCTCGCTCTTTCTGGGTCAGGTCTCATCTCTCACTTGTTTCTTTAGAGTAAGTCCTGTTCATGCAAAATTCAACCCCTCATGGCTCGGCTCGGAGTGAGGTGGCGGTGATTGTAAGGGGCCAGTTCTTTCTCTCTTTATTACAAAGATGCAAAGCTCTCCTTTCTATTCAAGACAAAAAATCTTGTTTCTTCCTTTGTACTGATCTCTAGTAGTATCTATATAACCTAGGATCAATCTTCTTACTATCTTCTCTTCTCCTTTTCTATTGTTATTGTTGTGAATTTAATAACCTACCGGTTGGTCACTACACTATATAAACCCCTAATTAGCTGGTTAATAAATGTAGTTAGTGATTTCCTCATTTGTTATCCCTACGTATTTATCTGCAACGGCATGTACATTATGTAGGATTAGTGTTCCCTTTATCTTCTCATATCATCTCCTTTGTTCTTGTTATTACCATTATTCTTTTTCAGCCTAAGAATTAGATTGACCTGGTCAAGGTTAGAGACCTAGGGTTTTTTTAGCTTTCTTTTTTATCCTAAAATAAATATTTATTTGGTTGTTATCTACGCTCTTGTTGTGTATGTATTTCATCATGTATAATTCCTTGTCATCTTGAACAACATGCCCCCCACCCCCATTCAAATTCTAGCTCTGCTCCTGTTGCCATGGCACCCTCTAGCCTGTTAATCGTCAGGTCAGGCAAACAAACTATGTGATCCATTCAGTTGCGGATCGGTTGAGTCCCTTGCCCACTGTCATACATCCAAAGCCTCGTGAACTCACTCCAACAAGGCTATGCAGGCTCAGCACAGGTCATACAATATAAAATTTCCCACTAGCAACTCTCTCGCTTAGTACCTCTTGTCTGTGCCCCTGCTGAAAGAGTTTTCTTTGCTCCTAGGGTTCTTAATACCCTTTTAGGAGTGTGTTCTTGGCTGTTCTCTCCTTTGTACATAAACTCTTTTTCACTAACTTAATTGAAAGGCAGAGCTCCTGCCCTTACTTTCAAAAAAAACTCCTAGATAGAAATATTTATCTGATTTCCATCCTATGTACTTTTACTTTCTCCTGTTGATTTTTTTGTCAGATTGAATACTAGGAAATGAATTTGTGTCAGCAACAGATGACAAAAAATGGAGCCAAAACTTCATGGTACCCATTTGTTCTTTGAATTTCGAAGGAAGCTCAGTGTCCTTGATATCCTCAATGCCTGAGGCATCTGGCTGCATATTTTTTACAACAATCCTGGAGGAAGACTCTCACATCCATGAGAATCATCAGACATGTACAATTGTTATTGATTGTTCTTTTATTCTTTTTCCCACTCCATGTTTCTTTTTGCACCTCTGGAGCTCAGACTCAAGGGAAACATATTTAGACCTCCAGTCAGCTGATGAACCAGCTGCCCACTGGTGAAGAAGAGAAGGCTGGCCAGGTCTAGGAAGAGGAAGCACCAAGTCAGCCTAAGAGATAGACAGGTACAAGGCCCAACCCGTGATATCTGGGTTTATTCCAAACGGGTCAGGAAATCAAGGATACTGTGAGGACATAGCAAATATGCTCGTGTGTCGCTAAAGTTGAAGAGCATATGGAATTGATCCTGTCTTAATCTTCTTATTTATATTTTATATTTTTTGGATAATTAAAATGAAAAAAAATACCCTGTCATGGATGAAAGTGCACAGTAAGTTCAGGACATGCTTACATGGTTATAGACAACATTTTTGTTTTTTTTTTCCAAATTTTCACATAACAAACGGATCTACTGCATTGTATGATGTTCCATGTAAGATTCTCAAATAATTTAATCATGTGCTTTGCATTTGGTACATTTGTGTTTCTAATGTTGGGTTTTGCTCCCTGATTCAATTCACTTAGTGCTGATTATATTTCTCTAGAGTCTAGACAAATCATAAGGATCTGAATCAGCCTAGACAGTAGACAGAAGTAAAATTACAGCCTGGATTCCGTGGAAACTTTCCAGGCTAGATTATCAAACTAGAATCCAGAGCTTCAAGGAATAAATGCAGGCACTATAGTTGGATAATGTCAAGGTTCTTTTTCAGTACTTAGATTCATCCACAGAAATAAAATCACCACTGGCTACATCGATGGTGCAGCACCGCTGCGCCCTAAGTTTTCTAGTAGAAACTGAATTCAAATGACAAAAACGCGTTCCTTTCAAACTGTCTTAACCAAGCAAACCAATATAAGAACACCAAATAAGTTGAAAGTCATAAAGGGTCATTAGGCAATTTCCTTTCTGGTGACAACCCAGTAACAAATGGCCCAGGCAAGGCAATGTTTGCACATGAAAAGACACTTGACCAAACATGCCCAGATATGTTAAGTAATCAAATCTGAGGATGTCAGGAATCAACTTACCGGGCACAACTTCTTCGCATTCTGTGCTGCTTTCCTCAGATTGTCAAGGGTCTCCTGGTGATATGCAGCATCCATCCCTGAGAAATCAAACCGTGCAACTGCAAAACAAAACACACACATATCGCCATTACTATTAAGATTAGCTAATATTAATTAATAACCAACAATATCAGAGTTAATCTCATTTCAAATAAATGAAAAATACCAATAAACTTGTTGAACTCAAACCTGACATTCCAGCAGTGAGACATTCCTGAATAACCTCAACCGAGTGTGACTTGGGCCCGAGCGTGCCAACAATCTTGGTGAGGGATGGGAATACTTTCTGCACAGGTGGACAGCACAAACGAATCAGTTAGGCAACGTCATTAATCCTCAAGAGTCAAGACCAGGTCAAATCAAAGTTCCATTACAAGTGATCGCCCAAATTAACGCGTACCGAATAATCCCAATTTCACATCTGACACCATTTCAACAAATCCAACGCCGCCACAAATAAACCCCATTGCCAGCGCGCACTAATCACACGCATCACTCAAAAAAAAAAAAAACTGGAGTGCCCCAAATTCGGCAAACCCGGAACTCTGCTCGCCTCTCTGCGCACCAAATAGAATCCAGCCAACCCACCGACCAAACCAAACAAACGGCTCGCCACATCCACACGAAGCGGTTCGTTCGACTCGAGCAGACCACCGTGCGTACGCGTAGATGCACACGGGCGCATAAAGCGCGAGATCCATCGGGGGCGGGGAGGAAATACAGAGAGAAATGGAGGTGGCGGCGGCGGCGCTTACGGGCTTGGCCGGGGAGAGGACGGAGGCGAGGCGGACGGGCTCCTCCAGGAGCATGTGGCTGGCGCCCTGCATCTCCCTCCTCCTCCTCCTCCTCCTCCTCCTCCTTGCAGAAACCTTCTTCCCCTTAGGGTTTTTGCCGGCTCCGAGTCTCCGATGCGATCGCCTCGCGGCTCGAGCAGCAAGACGATGACGAGGACGGGAGAGAATCAGAGAAAGGAGAGAGAGAGAGGAGCGGGCGAGTCGTGGAGAGAAAGAAAGAAAGAAGGGAACCAGGCGAACACGTGGCGGTTCGATTCGCTTTCATTCCGTTTTGAATGAATCCCTCGACGGTTTGAAGCGACAAAGCGTGTGGGGTGACTGGCTCGCGGGACCCACTGGTTGCATGCCTTGCGGCGTTTCACTGGTTGTGTGGGGTCAACGGTCCGGTGTGGCCCACCGTCAGGCGGTTCGAGTGGTGCGGGTGAACGAGTCGAGCGTGCGAAAAGTTGATGGGCTGGTCAGCAGGCGACGGATGCGCGCCGCGTAGCGTGGAAGGGCCTATCGGATGGCGGAGAGCTGGTGGTGGCGCGCGAAAAGCCGTGCGGCGGGTGCAGTGCAGGAGTGGACAAGTCATTGCCTCATTGGTGCCGGGACTGCGGGTGCCGTGTGGAGAACTGGGATACCGTCTGCTTTTCCTGTGGCCCATCCGGACGAAAACGACTTCAAAGTTCAAACCATGATACTCGTGCAAAAAAATTTTTTTTAATCACAGTCCCGACGTACAGTAACAACGATCACATGCATGTTTTCCTTGTTTAGTTCTAATGCGTAAAGTTTATGGTATTACATGAGGATATCGTATGAATGTTCGAATACTAATAAAAAAATAAATTATAGAATCTCTCAATAATCTATGAGATAAATTGGTGCAGGTGTGGTGAATGTGCGGATGCAGTCTGCTCTATCTAGAGATAGATGCATTTTAAAGTTGCTTCCTCTGTCATAATTTGAGCTATAGTATTTTATATATAATTAGGTTATTTGTTAGTCAAAGATAACAAAGTTGAGTTTTGAAATATGTGCATGTCTTATATTCAGTGCAAAGAAAGTGATAGAAATATCAATTGGTATTTCGATTCTACGATTCTAATATAACCATTAAATAGATGTACCCATATTCCTTTTTTAGAATATTTCTCTATCCAATTTCATATCTATATTTAAAAATATGAAATATCTAATATAATCTGTATCTATAAGCAATAATAAAGTATCTTGTAAAGCCACCTAAAAATAATAACTATGCCTAATTAGTAATGTGTAAATGATATCAAATTTAATATAACAAAAGATGCATCATTTAAACTATTAAAAACTTATTATATATACAACTAATAACATTATACTAATTTTATTATTATTAAGTATATATAAAAGTTAATTATATATAATTTTTATATGGCTAAAGATATGGTTTTAAGTACTTTCATTACTTATATATTGATGAAATTATTTTTATATGTTTTAAACTTTTTATTGATATAAATGTATTTATAGTTTATTGACTTTTCAAATATATGAAGTTACTAAAACTTTACTAAATATGTTATTTTATGAGTTGTCATTGTCTACAGGGGTTATATAATCATACTAGCTATATCCATAATGATTTTGTTCTACTAAAACTATCAGCAAGCAAATGGATCTGTGCTATTTGTAAAATCTAGTAGATATCTCGATACGAATCCAAATTCAAGACATCAATGGTCTTGCATTTGTATCTGATAATATCTACATCCATATCCGGATCTGAATGAACATATGATACATAGTGACACTCGTGTTTGATTCCATGCAGATCCGATCTAAATCCATCGTGGCATGTGGGCCACCTAGACGAAGAGGATAACACGATTTCAAGGTTCAAACCATATGCTATTCCACCTATTCTCGTCCTAAAATAAATGTCACTTTATGGAGGAGTCAAAGTTTTTTAAAATTTATAACTAAATTTGTATAGCAACCTATTAATGTTTGTGGTGTGTAGTAAGTATCATATCATTAGACTAATAATAGAATATATTTCACAATACGAATATTAGAAGATACAAATGTACATAATATTTTTTATAGATCCTTGAAAAATGAGATGAAAACTTATTTTAGGAGGAGGGAGTATTTTATTAATACAGTGCAATTTATTTTAGGGGAAGCCTAGATACCTCTCTCATGTCAGGTTTGTGGCTCCTTCTACACCGACTCATATGGAGGTGGGGATGGTGGATGACCATTGTCATCTCTTGCCGCTAGGCCACTAAGGCGGCCTTGTTTAGTTCCCAAATTTTTTCAAGATTCTTCGTCATGTTGAATTTTACGGTACATGTATGAAACATTAAATATAAATAAAAAATATAATTAATTGCACAGTTTATCTGTAATTTGTGAGACGAATCTTTTGAGTACATGATTGGACAATGATTGTCAAATAAAAACGAAAGTGTTACAGTAGCGAAACCCAAAAATTTTCGCGAACTAAACAAGGCCTTAGAGTCTCGACAGAGATACGCACGTGCGGGGGCGGATGCCAGCTCTCTGGCTCCTGTAGCCACTTTACTGTTCCTCTTCCCTACCCTTCCGATCTCTATCCAAATCCATCCCAATCTGTGTTTCCTCTCCAGATCTTTTGTTTATTCGGTTCTATTTTGCTTTTGCTGCTCCTAATCTCTCAACCGTCGTGCTCCCCTTTGGCTTTGTTTACTCAGCTTCTAAGCTACTATTGTAGCTCTTCCGTCCCCTTCTGATCTCGTTGTTCTTGTCTAAACCTAATCCCTTTTGTTTCCAACTATGTGTTTACTCATCTGATCTATTGTTCTATCCAGTTGGTTTTGTCTGGTTTTGTCTCATAGCCTAGTTTCGATTGGTTTTGCTTACTGTGTATAAGAGCATCCCTTTCTTCTCTCTTCAATAGATCCCCTTGAATCCATCATCTCTTCCCACTCGCACCTGCAAGTTCGAGCACAGTGTTGCTGCTGGTGAGGCTCTTGGTGTTGCTACCCACTGTTGTACCCTTGTTTGCTAGTGGACAGAAGGCAACTGGGCTTGCTAGTTCGTGCAATGGCAGGAGCGTTTGAGCAGCCGCTGCTTTCTCCACTAACATCGTTGTGTTCTAGCCACTTCGGCTAGACGCTGCGGACACATTCGCTAGCTCTCTAGGTCACCGAGGCTGGACGGCGGCGCGCGCGTGTTGGAAGGCCACGACACATCGCGCAACTGCTCGGTATGAAAAATAGAGTCAAAGAATATGAGCTTACTCAGTTGGAATTGCAGAGGTTTAGGCAGGAGTCTCTGAAGTCAGAAGATGCAACTCAGAAGATGCAACATCTTGCCTGACTCATATCTTCAACCCGTGCTCAGGTAACATTCATATCGAAGACTAGAAATTCACGTGTTACTGCTAATGACTTAACAAATCATTTCCATATGTGCAATAGTTTCGTTGTTCCTGTTATAGGCTTCTCTAGGGGTCTCTGGGTCATGTGGAGTGATGATGTAGACGTGGATATTCAGTCTTCTAACCATTATTATGTTCTAGCTACTGTTATGCAAAAATCAAATGCTTTGAGTTTTAATCTAGCATGTGTATATGGTGATCCCCATCCTCAGAAAACGAACTCCATCTGGAATGATGTCTTATCTTTTATTATGCTGAATCAAGGTAAGCCAACTTTATGTATGGGTGACTTAAACAATGTCATGCATCCAAATGAAAAATGAGGGCATTCACCTCCTTCTATTTCTCAAATTGATAACTTTTGTTCCCTTATTAAGGAATGTGGTCTAATGGATCTTGGATACAGCGGTCCTGCTTATACTTAGACAAATAAGCGTTTTACGACTAATCCTACTTTTAAGCGTTTGGACAGATGCCTCGGTGATGTTGAATGGTGTCAAGCTTATCCTTCTACCATGTTTATCATTTGCCTATGTTATACAGCGATCATGCTCCTATCTTGGGTATCATGACCCCTACCGGTCCCAAGCCAAAAAGAAGATTTAAATTTCAGAATTGGTGTCTAACTGAAGATGATGGAAAGATTTCCATGAGACGGCTTTGCCAGCATGGACCCAAGCGGAAGCCTTTTCACTTACACACAAGAGATTTAGCTAACACCATCAAGAAATGGGTAAGAAAGAAAAAACCTCTCAATCAACAACTTTGTGAAATCGAAAATAATCTTTCAATTCTGCAGCAAGCCCCTCCTCATCTTATGGACCATGCTAAGGAAGAGAATTTAATTCAGCAACATAACATGATCTTAGACAAAATAACTGATCATTACAGGCAATTATCGAAGAAACATTGGGCAATCGAGGGTGACAGGAACACTAAATTTTTTCAACAAGCTTGTACTAGGAGGTGACATAAAAATAGAATTCTTTTCATCAAGAAAGAACAAAAAATTTTTGTGTCTAGCCCTTTGGATATTGCAAATGAATTTATAAATTATTTCACTACTCTTTTTACTTCTTCCATTCCAAGTGTGGTTTTTTATTTCAATTTTGATGGCACCATGACTAATGATTTTACTAACTCAGTGCCAAGTATTGATGAGTGTTTGCAGATTTTAAAGACCATGAGGCTAAATGCTGCTCCTGGCCCAGATGGATTCAATGATGCTTTCTATAGGGCTGTCTGGTCTTGGATCAAGAATGACATTCATAAATTGATCACTGACTTCTACATTAATGGTAAATTGCCTGCTTCCCTTAATGCCACTGAAATTATGCTCATTCCTAAAAAGACCCATGCAAATCTAGTAACTGACTTCAGACCCATCAGCCTCGCAAATGTAATTTACACGATCATTTGAAAGCCCAAGTTTGGTTTTGGTAATTAATGACACCAAGTTGCTAATGCCTTGTGTTTAAGTGTTTTGAGTTAGGCATAGCAACACATGTGATGAAGGTGCAAGGTGGCATGGAAAGGTGGCCACACGATCACAAAGAGATGAAGCATGAAGTGGAGATCATGATGATAGACAAGGAGTAAAGTGTTCAAAGCAAAGGTATAAACATAGGGTTTTGCTTTTGCTGGTCTAAGTTGAGTAGAGAAGTGATTGACTGGATTTAGGATAGATAGCTGACTATCAAGAGGAGAAATCACAGTCATCTCTCGAATCAAGTGCTACTAGGTCCATATCTTGAGCATATGCATTAAGATCTAGTAAAGTGCTAACCTAACTCCTATGGTAAATTGTTTGTGAAAAGCTAACACATATGTACTTTGGTGGTGGACACTTGGTGGTGTTAGCACTTTTGCAAAGGAGGTGAAGTTTCTAAGGTTGAGAGGGGTTTGGGTTCCTCTCTCCCTCCATTGCGAGGCGGGATTCAACGCTTTTGAGAAAATGAAAACCATATTTTCTATTGCGCCGATGGAATTCTTTGGAACACCACACGCAGTGCGTGGAGGCACCAGACGCTGGCCTTTAGCGTCCGGTGTACTGTCGAGTCTGGCCAGAGCAAGCAGAGTGCACCGGACGCACCGCATCGGACATAGGGGGACTGTTGTTCGAGCGTCCAGTGTTTGTTGGGGTCTGCGAGCCAGTCTATGAGGGCTTTTGACAATGCACCAGACACACCGGAGAGAGTCCGGTGTCCGAGCGTTTTCGCAACCCTCTCTGCACATGGGTCCAATGAGTACCGGACGCGTCCGGTGCTCATTTGACCGCGTCCGGTGGTTTACAGGTGAGCGTTAGAGATCGATGCGTGAAAGACAAAAGGATGACACGTGGCCATCATCAGGGCACCTGACGTAGGGTTCCTGCGTCCGGTGACTCCGTATTGAGTGTCCGTGCTCCCGAGTTTAGCCCAGTGAAAGAGCCAACAGCTCTATTTGTTCAGGGGGCTTATAAATAGAAGGTGGCCAGTTTTTGGGGGTTCTCTCTTGGACTTTGGCATACTTGAGGCATACTTTGAGCTAGAGAACACTCCCTCCACTCATCTGCTTGCTTGATTGCTAATTCTAGTGAGATTGAGTGAGATTCAAGTGCATTGCTTAGTGAGTTGCATCTAGTGGCACTTGATTGTTGAGTTTGCTATGGATTTCTTGTTACTCTTGGGTGTTTCCCGACACCCTAGACGGCTTGGAGCAGCGGAGGTGTTGAGCTCATGATTGGAGATTGTTTCGAGCCTCACCAAGTGATTTGTGAGAGGTTCTTGAGCCTTCCCCGTGGGATATCACAATTGGCTACTCTAGTGGATTGCTCGTGGCTTAGCGGATCCCCATCTTGTGAGTGGATGTGCAGCACCCACTGAGGATTTGGCTTTGGATTGCCAATTAGCTCATGATCCATCAAGTGGGTGTATCGCCACACCGAGGACTATCTTACTGGGAAGCATGTGAACCTCGGTAAAAAATCTTGTGTCATCTGTGGCCGAGGATTCTCTTGTGATTGTGATTGTGAAGTGATTGATTGGTTATATATCTACTCTACAACATTGGTATAACAATCACTCCCCACTCCTTTACTTACTTGCATATCTTATCTAGGAGTATAGCTAGCTTCTAGTTGTGCTTTCTTATTGTAACTTAGTGTTTAGCTTTCTTGATAGACTTGTGTAGGTGGCTTGCATAGCTTAGTTGTGCTAGTGCTAAAATAGCTTTGCCTTTTGTTTTACTAATCAACTTATCTAGTTGAGTTTGTAGAAAATTTAAATAGGCTATTCACCCCCCTCTAGCCATTTGGACCTTTCAAGTGGTATCGAAGCCGAGGCACCGTCTATTTGAGGCTGAACAACCTTCGGTGAAGAAATGACTCTTAGTTTGCATATCAACATCACCAAGAAGCACCTTACTATGATGACACAAATTATGCATATTGGAAGGTCAAGATGACTGCTCATCTCAAGTATATCAACAAAGTGGTTTGGAAGGTGACGGAAACAAAGTTTGAGGTTGCAAATGACAATGCAACAACACCGGTTGAAGAAAAGAAGCTTCAATGCAATGACATTGCAATATGTGCTCTTCATGAAGCTCTTGATGACAAGACCTTTGAGCAAATCAAGAACATTGAAATTGCTCATGATGCTTGGGCAAAATTGGAGAAAACATTCAAGGGCACCAAAGGTACCAAGACTGCTAAAGCTTATATTCTCCAAGAGAAGTTCTCTAGCTTCAAGACGCAAGAAGACTAAAGTGTGCCGGAGATGTTTCACCGTTGCAAGTCATTTTGAATGAGCTCAAGGCACTTGGGGAAGAAGTGAAAGATAGTAAATTCTCAATGAAGTTCTTGAGAAGCTATTGACGGTCGATAACGTCAACTTTTATTATAACTTTAAACCAGAAGGAGAACATGAATACACACTAGTATAGGGTTTAAACTAACAATTTCCATGAGTTTTGTATATTCTGTATTTTCCAGGGTGAATTTCAGGAAAGCTGCAAAATAGGGACTCTAAGCCAAATTTAACACGGAAACATATCCGCCACGGGAAATAACGCGAGAGGATTTAGGAATACTCTGGAAGACACCCGACGCGAGGGGAGGACCAGCTACCACCAGGTGGGGCCGGTCGGCCCCACCCTAGCGCCAGTCGGTCCCATGCTCTAGGGTTTGGTGCCCCCTTCCGGAAGCTTCCTCCACCACCTTTGAGGAGTCATCTCGGTCCTTGGTTAAGTCGGTTTGATCCGATGGTGCGCGCGACTCCCACCGGACTATAAATACATGGGCAGACCCCTCCCCTAGAGAGACACCTCATTATTCGTCAAGGCCTCAAGCCATCAAGCAAGAAGCGCCTTTAAGTTCATCAAGAGCCTTCTAGTTCATAGTTCTAATTAGTTAGATTAGAAGTAGAGGAGATCTATTTCTTCATCGGGATCTGAAGCCCCTAGCATTGGTCTGGAGCGTAAGAGTTCGGTAATAGTTCTAGTTCTACTTTATAGTATTTCATTGTATATTAGGGAGACTTTATTCTTAATAGATTCATATGTTCTTAATTACATTAGTCATTGTCTACTTTGATTATATGTCTAGGGTAGTTGGTTTGATCTTATTGAATTCATGTAATTTCTCGTATAGCGTTTACCTAATCGATCGTTGGGTAGATGATAGACAATATGTAGACGTAGTGTCTAGATATCTTGTTTGTCTGCGAGTGCCCCCTGACGTGCTATGTCGTGTGGTAGTCCACATAGGTGACAGCTGCGTTGGTTCCTCTGTAGTCCACCCTCCGTATGTTGGGCTAGCATGGGCGCGGTCACGAAGGAGGTGATGGTTGCGTCTTAAAACCCTCACTAGTTGATGCCTCTTTACATGTAATTATGATATAGGGTTGACTTAATGATGATTTCTAGATGTAGAGGAGATCAAGCCGGATTCTGGTCGGTTAGAATAGAAATTGATATCGTGCTATCTATGGCAATTGTAACTGACTAGGATTAGTTTCCAGATCTGTAACCCAGCCCTCCGGACTATATAAGGAGGGGCAAGGGACCCCCCTAGACACATTATCTCAACACAATCCAATACAATCAGATGTAGGACGTAGGTATTACGCCCACACGGCGGCCGAACCTGGATAAAAACCTTGTCTGTATCTTGCGTCACCATCAAGTTCGTAGCTTGCGCACCGTCTACCGATAAACTACTACCGTGGGTATACCCCAAGGTAGACTGCCGACTAGCTTTCGTCGACAGTGGCGCGCCAGGTAGGGGGTGTGCGTACAGCTCTCTTGACGAACAAGATGGTCATCGTTCCAGCTTCGCGGCCGTGCCTGAAGTCCTCACGTTCACCGTCGGCCAGATCACGTGGACGACTCATGGCGGGGGCCTCACGACCACGACTTTGGAAGAAACCCAGATCCGATCTGGGACGGCAGCAGCGTCTATTCCGATCACGCTGACGCCGAGCACTCAACCTCCGCTCTCTCGTTACAGGAGAAAGAAGATCTATGACTCGGATCTTTTCCGAGCCCTTGATCGCGCTGATCTCAGGCTCCTCGAAGCTTTCCAACTGGTAGATGGGATCTCACGCCGATCTAATCAAGCGGCGTTGACAGACTCTTTCGACTCCTGCTGGCCAACTCGTGTCGTCACACACGAACAGCTGGGGACATCTCTGACAATGACGTCCACCCCCAAGGGGCGGTCCGTCAAGCTCAAGGCAGCTCCAGACCAGAGTTCTCCTTATAGACTAAATAACTCGGCCGATCACTACTCATGGCACACCCAGTCCCTTTTCAACAGGGCGGGCTGGTCGCTGAGGCAGAACAGTCGAGTAGCTCGCCACTACATTAACATGGTATCAATCCAAGTACTGCCGAACGACAAGGCTGCTAGTACGAACTCCAGCACATTGTCTGTCCCCACCGAGGTTCTAAACTTCGAAGACGAAGACTACGACCTGGATCTACCACCGTATCCTCCGGGCTTCTCTCGCTTCCCAGTCTTTCCACCTCGGTGGGGAGATCTTATCTTTAATGTCAGCAACGATAAACCGGTTGTCGACGGGGAAACAGACGAGCAGAAGCAGCTCCACGAACAGCGCAATGCCGACCGCACTCGTCGGCGTGCGGATGAGGAACGACAACTTGCGCCGCACAACCTCAGTGATGCTTTTGACATGGTCGGGGATCAGCCAGTCTACAAGACGCCGAGCACTAACGTGGCTATTGCTATGGCAAACCTGGACCGACTCCCCGATACTCCTGAGTGCCAGGGCGTCCAGTCCAGCATACGCGCACACCTGATCGCCGCGATGGGATAGACAGCCACCTTACTCAAAAGGGTCCAAGCAATCTCCTACATAGAGGTCTCTTTCGACCAGACCCATCACAGCCGGACTTCGCCACAACCCAGCGAACGCCATCATAGCCGCTCTCCCAACAACCGCAGGAAAGATACGGGGCGCGACAACCGTGGTCGGGACACCGGCGGCTACCGCGAGCAGAAGCGTGGGCGTGGTCAGGAGGTAAACCAGGATAGGGATCTATGATACAACATTTGTGGGGGTATAAACCCCTATACCCTTACGGCTAGACTTGGGCCAGGAGGCTTGGCCCATTACGAGACAAGTTTGAGGCTTGATCCGACAGCTCGGAGTTTCGCGTAAGGAAACAAGACGTGGAGATCAAGCAGGATTCTAGTCGGTTAGAATAGGAATCGATATCGAACTATCTATGGCAATTGTAACCGACTAGGATTAGTTTCCAGATCTGTAACCCTGCCCTCCGGACTATATAAGGAGGGGCAAGGGACCCCCCTAGGACACATTATTCTCTCAATCCAATACAATCAGACGCAGGACGTAGGTATTACGTCCACACAGCGGCCGAACCTGGATAAAAAGCTTGTCCATATCTTGCGTCACCATCGAGTTCGTAGTTTGCGCACCGTCTACCGATAAACTACTACCGTGGGCATACCCCAAGGTAGACTGTCGACTAGCTTTCGTCGACTGTGGCGCGCCAGGTAGGGGGTGTGCGTACAGCTTTTCCAGCGAACAAGATGGTCATCGTTCCAGCTTCCGCGGCCGTGCCTGAAGGCCTCACGTTCACCGTCAGCCAGATTACATGGACAACTCGCGGCGGTGGCCTCACGGTCACGGTTTCGGAAGAAACTCAGATCCGATCTGGGATGACGGCGGCATCAGCTCCGACCACGCGGACACCGGCACCGAGCACCCGGCCACCGCTTCCGCGCTACAGGGAAAAGAAGATCGATGGCTCGGACCTTTTCCGAGCTCTTGATCGCGCCGATCTCAAGCTTCTCGAAGCTTCCCGACTAATAGATGGGATCTCGCGCCAGCCTGACCAAGCCGCGCCAACGGATTTTTACAACTCCCACCGGCCAACTCGTGTCATCACACACGAACAGCTGGGAATGTCTCTGACGATAACCTCCACCCCCTCAGGACGGTCCGTCAAACTCGAGGCTGGTCCAGATCAAGGCTCTCCTTACGGGCTGAACAATTCGGCCGTTCACTACTCACGGCACATCCAATCCTTCTTCAACGGGGCTGGTTGGTTGCCAAAGCGGAGCAATCGACCAGCTCGTCACTACGTCAACATGGTGACGATCCGAGAACTACGGGACGGCCAGGCTTCTAGCATAAACTCTAGCACTGGCTCTGTTCCTATCGAAGTCATGAACTCCGAGGACGAAGACTACGACCTGGATTTACCACCGTATCCTCCGGGTTTCTCTCGCTTCCCGGTCTTTCCACCTCGGTGTGGAGACCTCGTCCTCAATGTTAGCGCCGATGAGCCGGTCGTTGATGGAGAGATAGACGAGCAGAAGCAGCTCCGCGAGCAGTGCAACACCGATCGCGCCCGACGACGCGCGGACGAGGAACGACAACTCCCGCCGCATAACCTCACCGACGCTTTTGACATGGTTGGGGATCAGCAAGTCTACAAAACACCAAGCGCCAACGTGGCTGTCGCCATGGCCAACTTAGATCGACTCCTTGACACTCCCGAGTGCCAGGGTGTCCGGTCCAGCGTGCGCGCGCACCTGATCACCGCGATGGGACAGACAGCCACTCTGCTCAAAAGAGTCCAAGCTATCTCCTATGTAGAGGTCTCCTCCGACCAGACCCATCGCAGCCGGACCTCACCGCAACCCAGCGACCACCACCGCAGCCGTTCCCCCAACGATCATCGAAAAGATTCACGGCGTGACAATGGCGGTCGGGACGCTGGCGGCTACCGCGAGCAGAATCGCAGGCATGGTCAGGAAGTAAACCAGCACAGGGATCTCCAATACAATATCCCTCCCAAAGACGCCCGGGACCGCATCAACAGGCGCGCCACGGAGAGAGCAGTTCACGAAAACCTGCGTTGCATTGAGTACGATGCAACGCACGGTCCCCCGGGCCTGAGACAGTTCTCTTCACACCTCCGCCAGGTCGTGTGGCCCCACAATTTCAAGCTCGAGAAACTCAAAAAATACGACGGCAAGGAAAACCCAGAGAACTAGATCACTCTTTACGAGATCGCCGTCCGATCAGCAGCAGGAGATGAGCACGTCATGGCCAACTACTTCCCAGTAGTCCTCGACCAGGCTGGTCACCAGTGGCTCCTAGGCCTGTCCGAGGACTCTTTCGACTCTTGGGAAGAACTACGCCAAGCTTTCATCGACAACTTCATCGCCACCTGCGAGTAGCCTGGGAACAAGTACGACCTCGAAAGGATAAGGGACAGGAAAAACGAGCCTCTGCGCGATTACATCCGACGATTCTCGGATATGCGCCTTAAGATCCCGAAAATTTCCCACGACGAGGCCATATTTGCTTTCATCAAGGGGCTGCGCTTCCAAGAAGCACTAAGGAACAAGCTGCTGCGCAAAAGACCAACAACGATGGCCGAGCTTCTTGCCACGGCTAAAAACTACGCCGACGCCGACGACGCAGAAAAACTCATTCGGGATGATGCGAGAGGACCCGACCAGCCTCCTCGACGAGACGACAGTCGAGGTCGTTTCGACAACAGGAACCATCGTCGCCCTGACAACCGGGATCACAAAGAAGGCTGGCGGCGTGACAATCGCGATGACTTCAGAGGCAAACGCCCTCGCGACCACGACCATGAGGTTAATACGGTCAAGCGTCCCAACGGGCGGCGTGACTACTAGGAAGACTACAACAAGACGTTGAAGGGGCCATGCCAGCTACACCCAAAATCTAACCACACGATGGAGGAATGCCACGTCCTCAAAAACATCTACACGCGACGGGCTGCTCAAGACGACCCCGCCAAGAAAGGCGGGAAACAAGACGGGCGCGATCACGAAGACGAGGACGAGGACGAGGACCAGGATAGGGACCCACGACACCAGTATGTCAGTCCTACCGATGTGGTCCACTCCATCTTCGGGGGCAAGGTCTCCATCGAGTCTAAGTGAGGAAGAAAGCTCTTAAAGAGAGCCTGCCTCAACATAGATAGCACGGATGGCCTGATCGCCGATCCGAAATTTCCTCCCTGGTCGGACAGGGAATCTCCTTCAGGAGGAAGGATCAGTGGGCCGCTATCCCAGAGCCAGGCCGCTTCCCTCTTGTCGAGGGTATTAGTAAGGGGTACCCTCAGCGATGCGCGTTATGAGATTGCTTGTACGAAGATTGGGACTCCCGATTCGACGCCTTAACCTTACTCACGCGCCGCCAACGACGGTCGCAGCCTCGAATACGGAAATAGCGTCGAGCGAATCGGTCAGGGCTCGAGCAACGACTACCGTCGAAGACGGAAGTAGGCTCGAGCGAACAGAGAGACGTCGAGCGTTAGGACACTGTCCGCCGCCTGACGCGCGCACGCGGGCTGGAGCATTAAATGCACCTGACGCTTCCCACCTAACACACAGGTCATGGGAGGCGCGATAGGGAGCAAGCTTCCGTCCCATCATTCTTTTTGCAGCTTTCTCACCGAACGACCCAGGCGTGTCAGGACGCAAGAAACAAGGATGGAACGTCTAATCGGGACCCCCTCGAGATATCCAAGGTCAGCGCTCCAGATACCAGCGTACTACACGGCATCCGACCCTCGACCGAACAGGGCCCCTACCCAGGAACGAGTTGGGCGTCGACTAACTTCATCACAGCTACGCCGTCGGGTCCGGCACTATACCATACAAGCATGCGACCTCAGGACTGGCACAAGGCGGCTGGCAGGGCAGAACGCAGGAGCACGCGTGATCATCACCAAGCTATCAAGATGGGACGGCTCGAGGCTACGCCGTACGGAAGCCTCGAGTAGGTCAGCGCTCCATGCGGCTATCAATCCCTACCCTAACATCTATGTATGTACCTTGTCTCTCTCCTTGGAGCTATAAAAGGAGGGACTCAGGAATAGAACGGGGACGAGACATATACGTAGAAGAGCTCCACATTTCACTCCACGCTTGTATTCGCCCCTGTGCAAGCACTTAGGTGCAAGATAATACAAACTCTCTCCCCCCGCTGGACGTAGGGCTTTCTCTTGCCCGAACCAGGATAAATCTCTGTGTCTTCTTGCATCACCATCCGGAAAGGGGAGCACGCATACAAATTTACTCGTTGGTGTGACCCCCCGGGGGAAAAACACCGACAGTTGGCGCGCCAGGTAGGGGCCCTGCGTGCTTTCCACCGATTTCCCACCACTTTCCGGATGGCTACTCCTGCCTCGCCGCTTCCGCACTCCACGGTGATTTGGTTTGGGAGTCTCGAGTTCATGTCCACGGGCTTCGGCTACGACATGATCTTGCTCTCGGTCAAAGGACCAGGAGGAGTCCGTGTTACGCCAGCACGGTTGAAGGCTCCAAGACGCCCTCACCACCACGCCTCCCCGCCTAAGAAGAGGCGCGGGCAGCACCACCGCGGCCCCCTTGTTTCGGCACGACCAACAACTCGTGCAAGGCAGGATGCGGGCCACGGGTCGGCAACACCGTCTGACCGAGCAACAAGCACGAGGGCTCAGCACCACGCGACGACGGGGGGAGACGCGTCTCGCTCACCCTCTCCCACCGCAGCTAGACTACCCCCGCGCGGGTTGTTCTCTCCAAGGACGGCACTGCCGTTCGGATTGGACAACGCCGCGGCATCGCTCGCCAAGACGATATGCCCGAACGCTCAGACGTACGTGGAAAGACCAATGGTCATCCCACGTAGTTTCGAAAGGCGACGGCCGACATCCGAACGGCCGGACCTTTCCCAAGTACGAGGCTTCCGCCGCCTAGGCCCCGGGCGATACTCGATTACCTCCCTCGAGCAACGATGGTCGGAGGAAG
Organism: Sorghum bicolor; assembly: GCF_000003195.3. Lineage (NCBI taxonomy): Eukaryota > Viridiplantae > Streptophyta > Magnoliopsida > Poales > Poaceae > Sorghum > Sorghum bicolor. The sequence continues at coordinate 17,203,087 of NC_012874.2, forward strand.
GACGCGGACGTTCCCACACTGCCGAACCAGACTCCGACTCCGAGACAGACAGCTACGACCCTACGAGGGAATGCTATCACCTCGACGGAGTAGCAGAAACCACTGACGAGATACGGGACGTCGTTGCGGGTGGACAAGCCCCCGCAGCGCAAGAAGACCCCAGGACGCCTGGGAACGGCGGAAGGTTCGATCCTCTTCCTCAGGAAGATAGAACTGCGCAGCTCGCGCAGCTACGGGAGCTCAAGATGAAGCTCGACGAAGATCGCGAGCGCCTCGACCTGCTCGAGCAAATCCTCGAACAAGACCTGCCCTACCTGCCAGGCGGAAGTGTCCGCAGACGCGCTCGAGAGGTACATCGACAGATCGTCGGTGACGCGGAGGCGGAGCAACCTGTCGGCCGCTTCCCTCGAGCAGGCCAGAATGTGGTAGCAGCGACAATGCTGCTGCGTAACATGCCAGAACCATCGAATTCCCAGGCCCGACGAATTCGAGACGAAGTTCAGACGTTGCTCCAGGTGGCAGCGGTTCAACAAGCCGAAAGTTCAGCATCTCGACGGCGAGGGGCTGCCACAGAGAAACGCAACGAACAGCCTCTAATTGAAGAGGAGGTGTCTGTCCAGCAACAACCTCCCCCTCGAGGCAGAAAAACCGCTCTCATCCTCCCTGCCGACAATCAACGTCAATACGACGCGCGACACGACGTCAAAGAAAATAGACGCCGACGGCACGGAGACGCGGAAGAACGTGGATATAGCGCGCACCGCGGTGGGAGGTACGACAGCGACGAGGACAGGGTGGCCCCCGAGCCACCAGGCCCGCGGGTGTTCAGCAGAGCGATTCGCAGCACGCCCCTGCCTAGTCCGTTCCGACCCCCAACCAGCATCGCGAAGTACAATGGAGAAACCAAGCCAGAACTCTGGCTGGCCGACTTCAGGTTGGCCTGTCAGCTAGGCGGCGCTCGGGGGGATGATCGAGCCATCATCAGACAGCTACCCCTTTTCCTCTCCGACACCGCCCGTCGATGGCTCGAGGAGCTCCCAGCCAATCAGATTCACAACTGGGTCGACCTGGTCAGAGTCTTCGAGGGTAATTTCAAGGGGACCTATATACGGCCAGGGAACTCGTGGGACCTCAGCAAATGCAAGCAGAAGTCAGGAGAGACTCTTCGGGAGTACGCTCGACGCTTCTCGAAGCAGCGCACTGAGTTGCCACACATTCCCGACCACGACGTCATCTTGGCATTCGTCTCGGGTACCACCAGTCGGGACTTGGTGCGGGAATTAGGCCGCAATCGACCTCAGACCGTCGACGAGCTGATGGACGTAGTAGCAAACTACGCGGCAGGGGAGGAGGCAGTCGGCGCTTTCTTCAGCTCAGAAGGAAGAAAAGGCAAGCAGCCCATCGATGAAGAAAGGACTTCCGGTCGAGGCCTCAAGAAAAATAAAAAGAAACAGAAAGTACGGCAATTCCACCAGGGAGATTCGGAGGACGACCTCGTCGCCACGGTGGATCGGAAGAAGCCGCGAGGCCCTCCGGAAGGAGGCATCTTCGACAAGATGCTGGAGGAGCCGTGCCCTTACCATAAGGGGGCGCTAACCACAAACTCAAGGATTGTCGCATGCTGAGAAAGCATTTCGACGGTCAGGGGCTCAAAAAAGATGCGCGTGATGACTCCAAGAAGGAGAAGGCAGGCGGCAAGGAGGACAACAAAGATGACGACGGTTTCCCCGCCGTCCACGACTGCTACATGATCTATGGCGGGCCTTCGACTCAGTTGACCGCGAGGCAGCGCAAGAGGGAGCGTCGCGAAGTCTTCGCGGCAAGGATGGCGGTGCCCCAGTACCTCAGCTGGTCAAGCACTCCCATCACCTTCGACCGAGAAGATCACCCTGACAAGGTGGTTGCCCCAGGCGTCTACCCGCTCGTCGTCGACCCCATCATCATCAACACCCGACTCTCGAAAGTGCTGATGGATGGTGGCAGCAGCCTCAACATCATCTACCTCGAAACCCTCGACCTCCTTGGCATCGACAGAGGACGCCTCCAGCCAAGCGCCGGCGGTTTCCATGGCGTCGTACCAGGGAAAAAGGCACTACCGGTAGGACGAATCGACCTACCGGTCTGCTTCGGCACGGCGGCCAACTTCAGGAAAGAAACCCTCACCTTTGAGGTGGTCGGGTTCCGAGGCACGTACCACGCCATCATCGGGCGCCCGGGCTACGCCAAGTTCATGGCTATACCCAACTACACGTACTTGAAGCTCAAGATGCCTGGCCCCAAAGGCGTCATCACCGTCAGCTCCTCCTTCGAGCACGCATACGAGTGCGACGTCGAGTGCGTCGAGTACGGGGAGGCGGTCGAGAGCTCCACTGAGCTCGTTGCAAAGCTCGAAGCCATGGCCGCTGAGGCTCCAGAACCTAAACGTCATGCGGGCAGCTTCGAGGCGGCGGAAGGAACTAAGAAGATCCCGCTCGACCCCAACAACTCCGACGGCAAGGTGCTGACGATCAGCACCGACCTCGACCCCAAATAGGAAGCCGTGCTCGTCGACTTTCTCCGTGCGAATGCTGATATGTTTGCATGGAGTCCCTCGGATATGCCGGGCATACCAAGGGAAGTCGCCGAGCACTCCTTGGAGATTCGAGCCGGTTCCAAGCCAGTGAAGCAGCGGTTGCGCCGATTCGACGAGGAAAAGCGCAAGATCATTGGCGAGGAAATCCACAAGCTTTTGACGGCCGGATTCATCAAGGAGGTTCATCATCCTGACTGGTTAGCGAACCCTGTATTAGTTAAGAAAAAGAATGGGAAAATGAGGATGTGTGTCGATTATACTAGTTTGAATAAAGCATGTCCGAAAGTTCCTTTTCCATTACCACGCATTGATCAGATTGTCGATTCTACCGCGGGATGTGAGACCCTTTCTTTCCTTGATGCTTATTCCGGTTACCATCAAATAAAAATGAAGGAGTCCGACCAGCTCGCGACCTCTTTCATCACGCCTTTTGGGATGTATTGTTACGTGACCATGCCATTCGGGCTTCGAAACGCCGGAGCCACGTATCAACGTTGCATGCTCCACGTTTTCGGCAAACACATAGGGTCAACAGTCGAGGCCTACGTCGACGACATTGTCGTCAAGTCGAAGCGACGAGGAGACCTGATCCAGGACCTCGAGGTCGCCTTTAGCTGCTTACGCGCCAGCCGGATCAAGCTCAATCCCGAGAAGTGCGTTTTCGGCGTGCCTCGAGGCATGCTCTTAGGATACATTGTTTCACAGCGCGGTATCGAGGCCAACCCCGAGAAAGTCTCGGCCATCATGAAAATGGGGCCAATCCGAGACATCAAGGGTGTCCAGAGAGTCACGGGGTGCCTGGCGGCTCTGAGCCGTTTCATCTCGAGACTAGGAGAAAAGGCATTACCATTATATCGACTCCTGAAGAAGGTCGACCACTTTTCTTGGACCCCCGAGGCCGAGGAAGCACTCGAAAAATTAAAGAAGACGCTGACCTCGGCACCAGTCCTGGTTCCACCTCAACCTGCGGAGCCTCTACTCCTCTACGTCGCGTCGACGGCCCAGGTCGTCAGCGCGGCGGTGGTGGTCGAAAGGCCAGAGGAGGGTCACGCGCTGCCGGTCCAAAGGCCAGTCTATTTCGTCAGCGAGGTGCTTTCGGAGACCAAGGCGCGATACCCCCAAATCCAGAAGTTAATCTACGCCGTAATCCTTGCCCGCCGCAAATTACAACATTACTTCCTGGGTCATCCTATAACGGTGGTCTCTTCTTTCCCTTTGGGCAAGATAATCCAGAGCAGGGAGGCCACGGGAAGGATAGCGAAGTGGTCGGTCGAGCTCATGAGCGAGACTCTCACTTACGCGCCTCGAAAGGCCATCAAATCGCAAGCCCTGGTAGACTTCGTCGCGGAATGGACGGACTCCCAGCTTCCCCCGACTCAGGTCCAGGCGGAGCTGTGGACAATGTATTTCGACGGGTCACTCATGAAAACGGGGGCAGGGGCCGGCCTACTATTCATCTCACCCTTGGGTGTCCACATGAGGTACATAATCAGGATTCACTTCGCCGCATCTAACAATGTCGCAGAGTACGAGGCCCTCGTCAACGGTGTGGGGGGATAGACCCCTATACCCTTACGGCTAGACTTGGGCCAGGAGGCTTGGCCCATTACGAGACGAGTTTAAGGCTTGATCCGACAGCCTGGAGTCTCGCACAAGGAAGCAAGATGTGGAGATCAAACAGAATTCTAGTCGGTTAGAATAGGAATTGATATCGAACTATCTATGGCAATTGTAACCGACTAGGATTAGTTTCCAGATCTGTAACCCTACCCTCCGGACTATATAAGGAGGGGCAAGGGACCCCCCTAGGACATCATATTCTCTCAGCACAAATCAATACAACCAGACGCAGGACGTAGGTATTACGCCAACTCGGCGGCCGAACCTGGATAAAAAGCTTGTCCGCGTCTTGCGTCACCATCGAGTTCGTAGTTTGCGCACCGTCTACCGATAAACTACTACCGTGGGTATACCCCAAGGTAGACTGCCGACTAGCTTTCGTCGACAGTGGCGCGCCAGGTAGGGGGTGTGCGTGCAACTTTTCCGGCGAACAAGATGGTCACGATCCCAGCTTCCGCGACCGTGCCCGAAGGCCTCACGTTCACCGTCGGCCAAATCACGTGGACGACGCGCAGCGGCGGTTTCGCGACCACGGTTCCGAAAGAGATCCAGATCCAATCTGAGATCACGTCGTCTCCGACCACGCGCGTGACGACACCAAGCTCCCGACCACCGCTCCCGCTCTACAAGGGAAGGGAGATCGACTGCTCGGACCTCCTCCAAGCGCTCGATCGCGCTGACTCCAAGCTATTCGAAGTCTCCCAACTAATAGATGGAGTTCTGCGCCGCCCCGACCAAGCCGCTCGAGCGGATTCTTTGAAATTCCGCCGGCCAACTCGTGTCACCACACACGAACGGCTGGGAACATCCCTGACGATAACCTCAACCCCCTCAGGACGATCCGTCGAGCTCAAAAAGGAAGACTATCCTTGCGGCCTGAACAACTCGGCCTCTGTTTATTCGCAGCATGTCCAATCCGTTTTCAGCAAAGCGGGCTGGTCGCCGACAAGGAACAATCGTCACCATGTCAACATGGTGACCATCCGAGAGCTACGGGACGGCCAGGTTTC
>NC_012874.2:17208388-17337350 GCF_000003195.3 Sorghum bicolor
AGAAACCCGCAGACATGCCCGGTGTCCCACGAAACCTGATCGAGCACTCCTTAGACGTCTCGAAGACCGCAAGACCAATCAAGCAAAAACTGCGACGGTTCGCTCGTGACAAAAAGGAGGCTATTAGGACAGAGATAACACGGCTTCTAGCAGCCGGATTCATAAAAGAGGTGTATCATCCCGATTGGCTCGCCAATCCGGTTCTTGTACGCAAAAAGAATAATGAATGGAGAATGTGCGTTGATTACACCGATCTCAACAAGCACTGTCCTAAAGATCCTTTTGGTCTTCCTCGCATCGACGAGGTGGTCGACTCAACGGCCGGATGCGAACTCCTCTCCTTTCTAGATTGCTACTCTGGTTATCACCAGATCTCGTTAAAGGAAGAAGATCAGATCAAAACATCCTTCATCACACCCTTCGGCGCATACTGTTACACTACCATGTCTTTCGGACTTAAAAACGCCGGGGCCACTTATCAAAGGGCCATCCAGCAATGCCTCCACGACGAGATTCGCGATGACCTCGTCGAGGCCTACGTGGACGACGTGGTCGTAAAAACAAGGGACGCGAGCACCCTGATCGACAACTTAGACCGAGCCTTCAAGGCACTCAATAGGTACAAGTGGAAGCTCAACCCCAAGAAATGCATTTTCGGCGTTCCTTCCGGTCTACTGCTCGGCAACGTCGTCAGTCGCGACGGCATACGACCAAACCCTTCAAAAGTCAAAGCCGTACTCGACATGCGACCACCGAAGAACGTCAAGGATATTCAGAAGCTAACCGGATGCATGGCCGCCCTCAGCCGTTTCATCTCAAGGCTGGGAGAAAAAGGCCTCCCTTTCTTCAAACTATTGAAAGCGTCAGAAAAATTCTCCTGGACCGAAGAAGCCAACGCTGCGTTCACTCAGCTTAAGACCTTCCTCACTTCACCACCTGTCCTCACATCGCCTCAGCCTAATGAAGACCTGCTCCTTTACATTGCTGCAACCGACAGGGTTGTTTCCACGGCAATAGTGGTCGAGCGAGATGAACCAGGTCATGTCTTCAAGGTCCAGAGACCCGTTTACTTCATAAGCGAAGTTTTAAACGAATCCAAGGCCAGGTACCCACAAATACAGAAGCTTATATACGCCATCCTGATAACGTCAAGAAAACTGAAGCACTACTTCGACGGCCATCGAGTCCTGGTGACAACCAGCTTTCCTCTCGGTGACATCCTGCGCAATAAAGACGCCAATGGCAGAATCGTGAAATGGGCAATGGAATTATGTCCATTTTCCCTGGAGTTCCAGAGTCGCACCACTGTCAAGTCCCAAGCCCTGGTCGATTTCATTGCCGAATGGACGGATCTCAACGAACCTTCCGTTCCCGATGTCTCAGACCACTGGTCTATGTTCTTCGATGGGTCCTTGAACATCAACGGCGCAGGCGCTGGGATACTGTTCGTATCACCCAACAAGGACAAACTCCGCTACGTCCTTAGGATCCTTTTCCCGGCGTCAAACAACGTCGCCGAATACGAAGCATGCCTACACGGCATACGACTAGCCGTTGAACTGGGGGTCAAGCGCCTCTATATCTACGGCGACTCTGCCTTGGTCATCAACCAGCTCAACAAGGAGTGGGACGCAACCCACGAGAAGATGGATCTCTACTGCAAAGAAATTCGCAAATGGGAAACTAACTTCTATGGCATAGAGTACATCCACGTGGTCCGGGACAAGAACCAAGCAGCAGATGCGTTGTCAAAGTTAGGCTCATCTCGGGCCCAGATCCCGCGGGGTATTTTTGTCCAGGACATCCATGAGCCAAGCGTAAGTCTCCCCCTGGTCGACAAGCAACCCACCGAGGCAATGCTCATAGATGACACCACTCCGGCAACCGGTGGGCGTGATTGGCTCACCCCGTTCATCAAATACATATCAGACGGAACAGGCTATCAGGACAAAACAGAGAACGAGCGCCTCATCCGACGATCAAAGAACTACATCCTGGTCGACGGAAAACTCATGCGGAAAAACGCAAGCTCCGAAGTACTGCTCAAGTGCATACCCCAAGATGATGGTATCAAGCTCTTGGAAGACATACATGCTGGATCCTGCGGCAACCACGCCGCATCTAGAACGCTGGTCGGAAAGGCTTTCCGAGCAGGTTTCTATTGGCCAACCGCGGTCGGCGACGCAGAAAAACTGGTTCGGCATTGCGAAGGATGTCAGTTTTTCGCTAAGAGGACCCACGTACCTGCCCATGAAATTCAGACTATCCCGTCGTCTTGGCCCTTTGCTTGCTGGGGGCTCGACATGGTCGGACCATTTAAACCAGCCCCGGGCAACTTCAAGTTTGTCTTCGTGCTAATCGACAAATTCTCCAAGTGGATCGAATACATGCCCTTGGTCAAGGCAACCTCCGAGAAGGCCGTGGAGTTTCTTAATCAAATCATACACAGATTCGGCATCCCGAACAGCATAATCACCGACCTGGGCACTCAGTTTACTGGCACTACCTTTTGGGATTTCTGCGATGACAGAGGCATAGTCATAAAATATGTGTCAGTAGCACATCCACGTGCTAACGGTCAAGTCGAACGTGCTAATGGAATGATCGTTGATGCCCTAAAGAAGAGGCTGTACACCGAAAACGACAGAGCACCCGGTCGATGGATGAGAGAATTGCCGGCAGTAGTCTGGGGCCTCCGAACCCAGACCAGTCGAAACACAGGGGTGTCTCCCTACTTCATGGTATACGGTGCAGAGGCGGTCCTGCCGGCCGACATACACTTCGGATCTCCTAGAATCGAGCACTACGACGAGGCGACTGCCGACAACGCCAGAGAACTCGAAGTCAATTGCATGGAGGAAAATCGTTTAGTTTCATGTCTCCGAACAGCAAAATATCTCGCGGCAGTCCGGCGATACTATAACAGGAACGTCAAGGACCGTTCCTTTGTGGTCGGCGATCTGGTGCTTCGATGGAAAACGAACCAGGAGGGAATGCACAAGTTATCCACTCCCTGGGAAGGACCCTTCGTGGTGACCGAGGTCACACGACCTACGTCCTACAGATTGGCACACCCAGACGGAACACGAGTGCCTAACTCTTGGCACATCGACAAACTGCGACGATTCTATCCATAAAGTTTTAATGACTTTCTTTTGTAAGTATCTTATAGTTTTCGATAATAAGACTCTATATTTCTCGCCTATACTTTGTCGTACGCAGCACCCAGCAAAACTCCTGCAATGGATGCTCTTGGCGACAACCAAGACAAATACGGTGACACGTCACTCAGACATTCTTACAGCGCTCAAAACAACAGTCATGACAAAAAAAGAAAACTTTATTACAAACTTTACATACAAAGTTTACAATAAACACCCTGACGGGCAGACACTAGTCTATTCCTACAGACTACTTTGTCGGCCTAGCTGCTCGGGCTGATCACCCGCCTGGCCTTGCTGCCCGGACGAAGGGGTCGGGGCCACCGGCGCCTGGCTGGTCGAGACCGCAGGCGTCGACCGCCCATCTCCAGCAAAGGACGCGCCCGACAACTCCCTGGCCGACCTATCTGAGCTCGGCTGGTCTGGAGGAGTGGCCGTTCCGCACAGGTTGATGTCGCCGATCACTGTCGACGACAAGTCCAGCAGACTACCCCGAAGTTCGTCCGCTTCCTGTGGGCCGACTTCCTTCGGGTACCCCTTCTCCAGCCTGCTCAAGTTAACAAGGGGGTAGTGGGCGCGTACCATGCTGAGGACGTGCGCGCCGGCAAACTCCCCGGCGTCCTTCACAAACTGCTGGAGCCAGTCCCACGCCCGTTGCGCCTTTTGAACCGGGGTCAACTGCGGCACGCGGGGCTGGCTCTCCGGGAGCTCGGGACTGATCAGGTCCAGGACCGGGGACACTCCCTTCCAGATCCTGCAACAGTTGACCTTCCAGGAGTCCCGGTCCTTGACCAGCTCATCCAGGTGCTTTTTGGTGTTCACCTTGAGCACTACAAGAGAAACGAGACGTTACTTTGGGCATACCAGACAAGCAAAGGGGTAGTTAGCAACCAACAAGGCGGCACCCATTACCAGCTAACTCCCGGTCTTTTCGGCTTAATCCCTCTTCCGCTCGCCGTCCGGACTCCTGTGCACTGGCGAGCTGTTGGCCGAGCTGCTCTTTCTCTTGTTGGAGGCTCGCCACCTCCTCCTCCAAGTCTGCGTGAATCGATTAACTGGTCAGCAAAGCAAACTATACAAGTATGTGAAACTGCTCGGAGCGTGTGACTAACCTTCCTGCAGCCGGTACTGGTCGGCCAGGCGACGAGAGAGGTCGAGACGACGCTCCTTTTCGGCGCTCATCTCGACCACCTTCTCTCCGACCTCCGCCCGCAACCGGTCTACCTCCGCGGCAAGGGCCTTGTTCTCGGCCATGACGCCTTCTATCTGGTCAAAGCACCGTTTCCGGTACTTCGCCGTTTTCATAACGTCCTACAAAGCAAGCATTTAAAAATGCGCAGAAGACAAGGCAAAAGAACGCGCGGCAGCTCAAAACGCCGCTTACCTTGACTTCGTCGACAAGGCGCTTGGCCGCGCGCTCCACCCTGGTGGCCTCTTCGGACTCGGCGAGCTCCTCATGACCGATAAAGTGATCCCCGCGTTGGCGCCACACATACACGTGTTGGCGGCCATCACGGGGACGACCCTCGATCTCTTCTACCTCGTCGTCGGAGGCCGCCCTGGTTTCCTCCTCCTGGGCTGCGTCACCCCCGGTGGTGGTCCCAGGCGCCACCGTCCCTTGGACCAGACCTGGGGAGCCCGCAGCCGGAGAGGCTCCTGCTCGGGGCGGCGGGGGGACTTCACTCCCCCCGGCAGGAGGAGCGGTCGGAGACTTTCCCTTCTCCGAGGGGTCAGTTGGGGGAGCCTCCCCAGCCCTGGTCGGGCTGCTTGCTGTAGTAGGCGCCGCGCTCGGGAGCCCCTCCGTGCTCGGGGGCGCGACTGCAGCTGTCGGCTGCTCTGTGGTCTGGGGGGCCGCATCCCCAGAACCGCGGGCAGGCTCGCCCGTTCCCTGGCCAGCAGTTTGGCCAGGGTCGACATCCGATGCCGCACTACAGGAACAAAAGTTAAAAAAAAAAAAAAAAGAGAGGAGTCCAAAATACGTAAGTTGAACACTTACAGGTCTGACCGGCGATGGGTCGCGGTGAACCTCCTCCTCGCCCGGCCGGTCGGCGCCTGTGCCCCCACCTCAGCAACTTGCGGGGCAGCTGCGCCGCTGGCCACTCGATCAGTGGCGACCGGCGCAGCGTCTGGGCGGCCCCGAGGCCGTCGGACCAACGACGGCGCAGCCTCCTCGTCGTCGTCGTCGTCGTCGACGATCCGCACGAGCCGACGACGCTTCGGCGCTTGGCTGCTCTCCGCCGGTAGGTCTGCCGGCAGCTCCGGTGTCGGCAAGGGATCCGCCGGCAATGGCCTTTTCCCCGCTACCCTCTCCTCGGAGGTCGGGACGGGGCGGGCTCGGTCTTCCTCTGACGGGACCTCTCCCACAGGATCTTCCATCCCCGGTGCCAGTGATACGTACACTATGCACCGGTCGACATCACCGACCTGCAAAAGCAACAGAGGTGAGCCAACTGCAGACGACATACGAATGAAAAAACGGAGTATGCTACATACCTTTGGTGCTGGTCGTCCTAACTTGAAGGCTTGCACCCGATCACTGCTACGGGTGAAGCCTCCATCCGCGAAGTTAAACAGCTCGTTCAGCAGCTGTTGTACCTCCGCCTTCTCCAGGATCTCCGACCGCATCCTGGTCGGGTCTGCGCTTCCGGCATACTCATACGCCGAGTGCACCCTCTTCTGGCAGGGCATCACCCGGCGGCAAATGAAGTTGCCGACCACGCTAAGTCCATCCAGGCGCGACCAGTCGATCAGCTTCATCAGATCCGCCACTTGACCGTCGTACTCTGGGCGGTCGGTCCAGCTCGCCCTCTTCTCGGGAACGTACCCCACGTCGCAGAACGTGGAGCTGCCCGGTTCCTCCCTGACGTAGAACCACCTCCTGTACCATTCGGTCAAGGAGGTGTTCCATGGGCAGTGCAGGTAGCGGTTCTTCATCCCATCACGAAGGTTGAGGTATACTCCACCTGCAACCTTGGAGCCTCCAACTGCTCCCTTCTTCCTCAGACAGAAAAGGTACCGGAAAAGATCAAAGTGCGGCTCTATGCCAACATAGGCCTCGCACAGATGGATGAAGGTGGAAATAAGAAGAATTGAGTTCGGGTGCAGATTGCAAATCCCGATCTCATAGTACAAAAGAAGACCTTGAAGAAAGGGATGAACAGGAACACCAAAGCCTCTCTTGATGAAATCTTCAAAAACGACGATCTCACCGGCGCGAGGGTCGGGGTAGCTCTCCCCTTCCGGCGCCCTCCAGCCGCCGAGCTCTGCGCCGTGCAGAAGCCCCATGTCGACGAGGTCGCCAAGAGACTTTGTGGTGCTGCGAGACTTTTTCCACTCCTTGGCCATCAGTTCGGCCCTCTTCCTGGAATCGCTCTTCGCCATTAGAGGTGCGAATGCGAGCTGGAGCTAGGAAGATGCAGGAGATTGGAGAAGATGAGAGCGGAAGATTTGACGGCAATGGCAGGAGAAGCGGTACAGGCGGTCCTATTAGGCCCTTATAAACCAGCGACCCCACCTCTCCCACTTCCTGTAATCTCGGGAAGTGGGCAGGCCATGCGGCGGACGCGGCGTTTCGGTTTATAATGATTATAGACAATTAATGCGGCGGAGTTTTCGTACCAATTGATGGTTTCCTTTTTCTCAAACCACGCAAAGAGCGGTTGTACAGTTGCCAGGCACAGCTTTTCATGCATCCGTCTGACATATCGTCAGGAGACCCCGTCATGTCAACTTCAAATTTGAAAGACCTTTTCAAAAGTAAGAAGACACATACGCCAGTGAGTCAGCAATCCGGAACTTCAAAGACTGCACCGACCACCGAGCGCTCGACGCTCGGGGACTGGTCGCCCAGTTTATTAGCTCGGAACTTCAAAGACTGCACCGACCACCGAGCACTCGACGCTCGGGGACTGGTCGCTCAGTTTATTAGCTCGGAACTTCAAAGACTGCACCGACCACCGAGCACTCGACGCTCGGGGACTGGTCGCTCAGTTTATTAGCTCGGAACTTCAAATACTGCACCGACCACCGAGCACTCGACGCTCGGGGACTGGTCGCTCAGTCTATCAGCTCACAGCTTTGAAGCATTCACCGACCACCGAGCACTCGACGCTCGGGGACTGGTCGTATAGTATAGTAACATGTAATTCCAGGCAGCACACTAAGTGCCTGGGGACGGGTCTTTTCGATTACAGACGAGCATGACATGCTCGGGGACTGGTAAATTCAATTCTTTAGACCTTGCTACAAGGCTCATACTTCGCCTTCCAGCAAGCTCGGGGACTACATCGGTACGATGCATCTGGCGATGCATCTCGGTTTCAGAATTTCTTTGAGGACTTTTCTTTTGACCCTGGCACCACGTGCCTACGTCACCTACTACCAGGCTCGGGGACTAAGTGGGCACACTTCACCTTGCGGTGAATATGCTTGCTATTTTGAAGACTACACTTTTCGCAAAAGTAAAGTGGGCACACTTCACCAAGAAAGAAATCTTTTTTAATTTAGAGCACCATGCATTCTTCAAACAACCTGCTTCTTCGATGACAATATTGATCAACTGTCTTTTGAGTTGGTCAAAATACTGTTGCAACTGTTTGGGCGACTTTCCCGCTTATTGAAGACGTCAAGTCTCACTGATCGAAGAAGCTCAAGGCGGCGTGTTACATCACAATACATGGTGCTCGGGGACTAGCTGTGGGGGGATAGACCCCTATACCCTTACGGCTAGACTTGGGCCAGGAGGCTTGGCCCATTACGAGACGAGTTTAAGGCTTGATCCGACAGCCTGGAGTCTCGCACAAGGAAGCAAGATGTGGAGATCAAACAGAATTCTAGTCGGTTAGAATAGGAATTGATATCGAACTATCTATGGCAATTGTAACCGACTAGGATTAGTTTCCAGATCTGTAACCCTACCCTCCGGACTATATAAGGAGGGGCAAGGGACCCCCCTAGGACATCATATTCTCTCAGCACAAATCAATACAACCAGACGCAGGACGTAGGTATTACGCCAACTCGGCGGCCGAACCTGGATAAAAAGCTTGTCCGCGTCTTGCGTCACCATCGAGTTCGTAGTTTGCGCACCGTCTACCGATAAACTACTACCGTGGGTATACCCCAAGGTAGACTGCCGACTAGCTTTCGTCGACAAACGGTCTCAAGATCGCTATCGAGTTAGGAGTCCGACGCCTCGACGTCCGAGGCGACTCCCAACTCGTCATCGACCAGGTAATGAAAGCCTCGAGTTGCCATGACCCAAAAATGGAAGCATACTGCAAGGAGGTGCGACGACTCGAAGACAAATTCCACGGCCTCGAGCTTGTCCATGTCGCTCGACGCTACAACGAGGCAGCCGATGAACTCGCCAAGATAGCATCTACCAGAGGCACAGTGCCGCCTGATGCGTTCTCAAAAGATCTACACGAGCCATCCGTCGACCTAGGCACGGGGGCTGGCGTCGACACCACCATCGCCGAACCAACCAACGCTGTCGATGCGCTCTTGATGGAGGAAGAGGTGATGGAAATAGAACGACGGCCGGGTCGACCATTCGATTGGCGCACACCGTTTCTCGACTGCCTTATCCACGGTGAGTTGCCAGAAGACAGGACAGAAGCTCGTCGTATCGCTCGACGGGCCAAATCATACGTGATCTACGGTGAGGACAACGAGCTATATCGACGGAGCCCAACGGGGGTCTTACAGCGTTGCATCACCATAGAGGAAGGCCGAAAACTCCTCGATGACCTACACTCGGGGGCTTGTGGCCATCACGCCGCCCCACGGACCCTTGTAGGAAACGCTTTTCGGCAAGGTTTTTACTGGCCAACGGCCGTGGCGGATGCCATCGAGCTAGTACGCTCGTGTCATGGGTGCCAATTCTACGCCAAACAGACGCACCAACCCGCCCACGCTCTTCAGATGATCCCCATCACCTGGCCGTTTGCGGTGTGGGGGCTCGATTTAGTAGGACCTCTACAAAAGGCAAAAGGAGGGTATACCCATTTGCTGGTGGCTATTGACAAGTTCTCCAAATGGATCGAGGCTCGACCAATCACTAACATCCGCTCCGAGCAAGCCGTCCTTTTCTTCTCCGACATCATCCATCGATTTGGGATCCCCAATGTCATCATCACCGACAATGGCACCCAGTTCACCGGTAGAAAGTTCTTGGATTTCTGCGATCAGCATCACATCCGCGTGAACTGGTCCGCAGTAGCCCACCCTCGAACTAACGGCCAGGTCGAGCGTGCCAACGGCATGATTTTGCAAGGACTCAAGCCAAGGATCTACAACCGATTGAAGAAATTCGGCAAGAAATGGGTCGAGGAGCTTTCCTCGGTCCTATGGAGCTTAAGGACAACACCGAGCAGGGCCACCAAATACACCCCGTTCTTCATGGTCTACGGCTCTGAGGCTATCCTCCCCACAGACCTCGAGTATGGGTCACCTCGACTCAAGGCTTACAATGAGCAATCGAACAAAGAAGCTCAAGAAAACGCAGTCGACCAACTCGAGGAGGCTCGCGACATGGCCCTCCTCAACTCTGCTAGATATCAGCAGAAACTCCGACGCTACCACGACAAGCACGTGCGCAAGAGGGACCTCAACATAGGCGACCTTGTCCTACGACGCCGGCAAAGCAACCAAGGACGCCACAAGCTAACCCCACCTTGGGAAGGCCCGTATGTGGTGGCCGAGGTCCTTAAGCCGGGAACGTACAAATTGGCGGACGAAAAGGGGGCAGTCTTCACCAACGCATGGAACATCGAACAGCTACGTCGATTCTACCCCTAGAAGTCCCAGATTTACGACCCTACTTTTCGTACGAAGACTTTGTAAATGAACGCATGAATAAATAAAGTCTTCCCTTCGAGCAGTTTCTTTCTGTACCAGAAATAGTTACGAATTATAGTCTCGACGTGAAAAGGGGGCGCCGACCATGACCCATCATAGTCTGCACCCCCTCGGGGGCTACCAGAGGGACGACCCTTCCCCAAGCGTCGAAAAAGCCAAAAAGTTTCTCTATTTTTTACTTAGTAAACCTTGAACGGTCGAGTAGTCGAACAAGGAACACATGCGTAGACACAAAGGAAATAAAAGAACCTCGAGTGGAAAGACAAACAAACATTTAACAATCACAAAAGTATGGTATCACTCTGAAACAGGATTAACTAAATTTTATACAAAGGGCCTCAGGCACCCCGAACAGGCTCGCAGGCCTCAGTCCATGGTACGACCCTCGCTACCCTCACCTCCGCCCGAGCTAGCCTCAGGAGGGAGCACCTCAGGCTCGAAGAGCTTGGCCAACCTTTCTCCAGGAGCCTCCGCGTCGTCGATCAAGGCATGGAGCCTCTCCTCGTTCTCCGCGTCGGTCTTGGAGATGTCGGTGACGAAGCCATGGGATACCACCTCCATGTCGTAGGAGAAGCCCGAGCAGACAACCGCCATCGCCCGCTTCACCCCTATGTGGAGGGCATCCCGCACCCGATCTCGCAGTGTCGCGCCTATGTAGCACAACTGGTCGATCAGGGCGTCGCCTCGAGCGTCCTCCCTCGACTCATCCATAGGCTCGACCTCCCAAGAGGTCGAGAGATCGCTTATCGCCGTCCGCACTCGACGGTTCAAAGCGACCTCAGCCTCGAGTTGAGCCTTAGCGTTGCGAGCCTCGGCTTGGGCGGCCAGGAGTTCGTCCTTGAGCCCTATAAACGCCAATACAGAGAAGGTTTAGAAAAAAACTCAAACACACCTCGAAGTGGAAATTTGACAAAGGAAACATACCTTTGATGCTCTCCTCTAGAGCCGTGTTCTCGCCAACCAATCTGGTATTGGCGCGCTCGATCTCTCTGTTGGAGCGCGCCAGCTCAGTATTGGCGACGCGGAGATCTTCAATCACCTTGCCGGCCTGGGCGACGGCTCCGCTCTTCTCCAGCAGTTCTCCTTTCAGACGCTCGACGTCGTCGGAGAGACTGCGGGATCGAGCTCGCTCTATCTCGAGGTCTTCGAGGGCTTTCTTCTTCGCGTCCTCGGCGGCACCTCTGGCGACCTCATTTTCCACGCAAGCCACCTTCATCTTCTGGAAGGTATCGCGGAGGGAGTCCAGGTCGGTTTGGAGAAGGCCCTTTTCCTTGTCCAGATCCGCGATGACGTTCTTGTGGGACAGGACCTCCTCACGGGCTCTGGACGCGGCCTCCTCGACTGTAAGAGTCCGCTCTCGTAGCCGCACCGCCTCCTCCTCCGCCTTCTTCGAGACCTCTCGGGCCTCGGCCAAAGCAGCCTCCCTCACCTTCTTCTCCTCCTCGAGTGCTATAAGATCTTTGTAAGCTTTAAGTAGCTTTTCCTGCGACTCGAGGAGTTGATCCTTGAGGAGGGGAAGCTGCTCCCATCCGCCCCTCGTGGCGTGAATGAAGCTAGATTTGATGCGAGAGGTCTCTTTCATATCCTGCGAATCAGGGGTCAGAGGGATTAGAACATAGAAACCCAAAAACACCACCAAGATTGGAGCTCGAGAAACGCTTACAAAATAGGCTGGGCCAAGCCCGTTGTTGATGACGTCCGATAGGAGCCCCACCACATGTTTCATCCAAAGGCGGAGCTCCTCGACGTGCTCCCACTTCTCGACTTCCTTCTTGTCGTCGAGGAAGATATTGGGCTCGGACGGGTCGCTGGAAGCTCGGATACGAATCCGATCGGGACACCAGTTCTCCATCTCCCGATCGGCCCGCACCTTGACACCGCGGAGAAAGTTCTCGACGGTCTCGAGAGAACCCCCGTGGCGCAAGAACAGGTCGGCGAGGCAAGGGAACCGCCCGTCGTCATCCACCGTCTTCCACGTACCGTCCTTGCTCCCAGACGACCCGATCTCGTCTTCCTCAGAAGGAAAACGGTCCTCCCACGCTCGACGCTCCCGGAGAAACCCTGGGGCGATCCCGTCCATGCCATAGAGCGTCCCCTTGATCTCGGACTCGGGGTCGGTGGGGGTGCGCATCATGCAGGCAAGCGCCACCACTCCGTCCGCTCGACCCGACTCTGCCCGGATTGCGGCGGGCGCCCCCGGGAGAAGCCACGCTGGGGTGGGAGGCCCGTACACCGGCAAATCTCCCTCTTGATCGCCGGGCTCTTGCGACGCCTGCGGCACCGATCCGGCCAAAATTCGAGGCGGGGATTCGAGTGGCTTGTTCTCTTGGCCCCCCAGCTGCTGCTGCTGCTCGTCCTGCTGATGCAGCGGTTGCTCCTCCGGCTGGGGTTGCTGCTGCTGCTGCTCTAGTGACGGCTGCGCCGCCTCGCGCTCCCGCGCCTCCTCCTCCACCATCTCCCTTTGCGCCTCGAGGGCTCGAAGGCCTACGGGCCAGGGAGTCTGTCCTGCGACGGTGGGAGTCGACGCCTCTTCCTCCATGGGTCGGACGCCCCCAGACGCTTCGTTACCATCAGACGTGTCGCTGATGGTGATGGGTTCCCCCTCGACCCCCAATCGAGGGAGCTCGGGGGCTCCCTCTGACACTCGCGTCTGAGGGGTCGCATCATGAGTTGTTGGCAACGTAGCAGGCGCGGGACGAGGCGACGCCGCCTCGACGCCGGCTGAAGGTTGGGTGCTGGACGGGCCTGCGAAACAAAGGGCAAGGATCAGACGCCATGATAACCGATGTAGTAATATCGCGACACCCAGGAATTAACTACGAACCTTGTTCCGTGGGGGCGGCACCCGTTCTGAGCCTCTTGGCCATCGATGGTTGGGCCTGCTCGAGGGCCGGTTTCAGCCTGAGAAAAAGTAAGCATGTGAGGAAAGGTGAAAGAATGAGGGGACAAATACCGCAACAGCAAAAAGGCTTACCCCACGGGCAGAACGGCTCGCCTTCCGCTACCCCGACCAGCGGTCCTCGAGCCACCCCGCGTCTGGGCGCTAGGCCCCTCGAGGGCAGAGACTGGCCTAGGCACGTCGGGTCCCGCTTGGCGGGTGCCGGGACTTGCGCTCCTACGGCCGGCGTCCCCTTTCTCAGAAGCCGCAGCGCGACCGCGGGTCAGCGGCCTCGACGCCTGGGATCTTGCCGGACCACTCTCCTTGGGCGCCAGGGGAGGGCGCGGTGCGTCCCGGCCCGCCTTGAGCGCGGAAGGAGCATCGGGCCGGGGACGACGAGACCCGCTCGGACCCTCATCCGGCACCTCCGTCTGGGGGGTATCGACGTCATCTCGAGGGGGGCCCTCGAGGAGCCGATCGAGACGCGACGCCATCCCCTCGGAGTCGTCACTACTCTCGTCGTCGTCGTCGTCATCGTTGGGGGATTCTTCCTCAGGCTCCCCCCTCTGCCTGGATTTGGCTCGACGCGCCTCCAATGCTTGGCGCTCGAGATTCTTCTTCTTCTCCCCCTTTTTCGCGGAGTCCTTGGCAGACTTCGACTTCTCGGCGGATTGGCGTCGTTTGTCGCGATCGACCTCGTCCTCCTTTACTGGAGGCCTCGAGGACCGGACGTCAATCCGGCCCTGCCAAAACTAAGGTAGACTTAGAAAAAAGAGAGGGGAGGGGGCAAAACCTAGAATCAAGGATGCGCGTAAGAAGAAAGCGTACCAGATCAATCGAGCCCGCGTCGGGTCGCATGGGGAAGCCGTTGACGTGTTCCGGCTTGAAATCACCAGCGATTGCGGCCCTGACTCGGGCCGCGACTTCATCATCCGTCGGAGGCTCGCTGGACATCCGACATGCCTCGAGGTCCCGAGACGAGACGCCAGGGCCCATCTCGTCCATCCTCAGCGGTCGTGACATCAGAGGAAGAACTCTCCGATGATGGACCGCCGAGAGGACGAGGGCGGCGGTCAAACCTTCCTGGCGAAGCTTCTTCAGGGCGTCGAGGAGAGGGTCGAGCCGATGCTGATGAGCTTGGACGACGCCGTACGTCCAGTCCGCTGGGCGCTCCAAGATCAGACGGCCCGAGTAGGGAGGTAGGAGGTTGTCGTCGTTGCGCAGGTAGAACCATTGAGAATCCCAACCGGCATGGTTGGTCGACAACCCTACCGGGATGTACTCCCGCGGCCGGTCCGTCTTCCCCGTCTTCTGCACCAGGTTGAGGCAACCCGCTCGCACGGGTTTCCTCACGCCCGTGGTTCCGGTGGAGGCGTGGAACAGCTCGCCCCTGTAGAGGTGGAGCCACAGCTCCCAGTGCGGCATCATCCCTAGGAAGCCCTCACACACGGCGGCGAAGACCGCCGCCACGGTGATGGCGTTCGGGGAGAAGTGCTGCAGCTCCACCCCGTAATGGGAACAAAGGGCCCGCATGAAGCGGCTTGGAGGCGCGCCCAGACCGTGGCGGTGGAACTTGGCGAACGACACCACGTAGCCTTCGGGTGGCTGAGGCGCCCTGTGGCTCGCTGGCGGCGCGATCCACTCTGGCGACGACGACGAGGTGCGGCGGCGCAGCAGTCCCTCCTTCTCAAGCTCTAACAGCCGGCGCTCCGTCATCGACGACGGGCGCCAGTCATCGGCGGCGACGAGTCTTACAGGCATCTTGGCTAACGAGATGGTGGGTTCGCCTGCGGCTCGAGGGGGCGTGTGCGCGTGAGATGACGAGAAAGCAAAAGCAGCGAAAGAACGAGAGCGAGAAGGCGGAAGGGAGAGGAACGGCGGTGACGCGACGACATATTTATAGCCAGCTGACCGCCAACGGACAGATCCGAGAAGTAAGGTAACTCCCCCATAAATGCGCCGCCTGACATCTCTCTCTCCCTCCTCACAGGCCGGACTCTCCGAATTCCTCGCCGATACGGTGTCGCAACGTCATCCGCCTAAAAAGACGCGCCCAACGGGCAGAAATGCGAATCGCCACGACCGTTTCCGTCCCTCGTAAGCCAGGGGACATAACCGCAAAAGTCTCGAGAGGTCGATGGCTGGCCCGCCGAAAGGGTTCGACAGCCGATCTCGAGCGCCAGAGTCAGGGATCCCCAGCGAGCGGTCGAGAATCGAGGCCCACCTCGAGGACTCGCTGGCGATGTTCAGGGTAGGATCGAGACAGTCGAGAGGAATCCCGCCGAAGGGAGGCATCGAGCCACTGGACTCTATCGAATGAGACTGGTATCCCCGACCACGTCGACCCTGCTTTATGAGGACGCCTCCGGGCTACAGCTGACCCCCCACGAAAGGGGCACAGGTTCTCACTTGGACAACCCGCTAGGAACTCAATTTGGGATGAAAGACGCTCGCTCTATCGAGAGTACGTCGAAACCCACGGGCAGAAAACGAGCCGGTCAGAATCTTCCACCACTGGTGTCGAAAGCGTTTCTGCGAATTAGATAACATAACCCTCGAAAGAGTCAAAAACTCCTCCGAGGTCTCGGGGGCTACCCCGCGGGGTCGCTCGCGCGCCCTCACGGAAATTCGACCGTAAATCAAAACCTCCATTCGAGCGCTAGCGCTCGAATGAAGGCTCGGGGGCTACTGTCGAGGGTATTAGTAAGGGGTACCCTCAGCGATGCGCGTTATGAGATTGCTTGTACGAAGATTGGGACTCCCGATTCGACGCCTTAACCTTACTCACGCGCCGCCAACGACGGTCGCAGCCTCGAATACGGAAATAGCGTCGAGCGAATCGGTCAGGGCTCGAGCAACGACTACCGTCGAAGACGGAAGTAGGCTCGAGCGAACAGAGAGACGTCGAGCGTTAGGACACTGTCCGCCGCCTGACGCGCGCACGCGGGCTGGAGCATTAAATGCACCTGACGCTTCCCACCTAACACACAGGTCATGGGAGGCGCGATAGGGAGCAAGCTTCCGTCCCATCATTCTTTTTGCAGCTTTCTCACCGAACGACCCAGGCGTGTCAGGACGCAAGAAACAAGGATGGAACGTCTAATCGGGACCCCCTCGAGATATCCAAGGTCAGCGCTCCAGATACCAGCGTACTACACGGCATCCGACCCTCGACCGAACAGGGCCCCTACCCAGGAACGAGTTGGGCGTCGACTAACTTCATCACAGCTACGCCGTCGGGTCCGGCACCATACCATACAAGCATGCGACCTCAGGACTGGCACAAGGCGGCTGGCAGGGCAGAACGCAGGAGCACGCGTGATCATCACCAAGCTATCAAGATGGGACGGCTCGAGGCTACGCCGTACGGAAGCCTCGAGTAGGTCAGCGCTCCATGCGGCTATCAATCCCTACCCTAACATCTATGTATGTACCTTGTCTCTCTCCTTGGAGCTATAAAAGGAGGGACTCAGGAATAGAACGGGGACGAGACATATACGTAGAAGAGCTCCACATTTCACTCCACGCTTGTATTCGCCCCTGTGCAAGCACTTAGGTGCAAGATAATACAAACTCTCTCCCCCCGCTGGACGTAGGGCTTTCTCTTGCCCGAACCAGGATAAATCTCTGTGTCTTCTTGCATCACCATCCGGAAAGGGGAGCACGCATACAAATTTACTCGTTGGTGTGACCCCCCGGGGGAAAAACACCGACACCTCTAATCTTGGACCCTTGCATCAACAGCATCAGATTCGAGCGCGTGCTCATGGACGGAGGAAGTTCCATTGACATCCTCTTTCGCAACAGCTTGCCCGCCCTCAAGATATCTCCGGCACAGCTAAAACCTTACGATGCTCAATTCTGGGGAGTCTTGCCAGGTCAAAGTTCAGTGCCCCTCGGACAGATAACACTGCCTGTCTAATTCGGCACATCCAACCACTTTCGAACAGAGTTCGTCAACTTTGTGGTCGCCGACTTTGATGGAACTTACCACGCTATACTGGGCCGACCATCGCTGACAAAATTCATGGCAGTTACACATTACTCATACTTGGTCCTCAAAATGCCTACAGAGAAGGGTGTCCTAACTGTCAGAGGCAATGTCTACACAGCATATACTTGCGAGGAGGAGAGCTTCAAGATCACTAAAGTAATTGATCTTTCAATTCGCATGGCAGAAACACCAGCCCAAGCTGCACAGCTCCCTCCCGACCACCTCTGACTACCCGAGCAGGAGACCGCCAGGAAGAATTCAAAATCCAAGGAGTACAAGGAAGTACAGCTGGTCGAAGGCAGCCCCAAGAAGACGGCCCTCATCGGGGCCAACCTGGACCCTAAATAGGAAGACGCGCTCGTCAGGTTTCTAAGGGACAACGTGAGCGTTTTCGCATGAAAACCCGCAGACATGCCCGACGTCCCACGAAACCTGATCGAGCACTCCTTAAATGTCTAGAAGACCGCAAGACCCATCAAGCAAAAGCTGCGACAGTTCGCTCGTGACAAAAAGGAGGCTATTAGGACAGAAATAACACGGCTTCTAGCAGCCGGATTCATAAAAGAAGTGTATCATCCCGATTGGCTCGCCAATCCGGTTCTTGTACGCAAAAAGAATAATGAATGGAGAATGTGCGTTGATTACACTGATCTCAATAAACACTGTCCTAAAGATCCTTTTGGTCTCCCTCGCATCGACGAGGTGGTCGACTCAACGGCCGGATGCGAACTCCTCTCTTTTTTAGACTGCTACTCTGGTTATCACCAGATCTCGCTAAAGGAAGATGATCAGATCAAAACGTCTTTCATTACTCCTTTCGGCGCATACTGCTACACGACCATGTCCTTTGGACTCAAAAACGCCGGAGCCACCTATCAACGGGCCATCCAGCAATGCCTCCACGACGAGATTCGTGATGACCTCGTCGAGGCTTATGTAGACAACGTCGTCGTCAAAACAAGGGACGCAAGCACCCTAATCGACAACATAGACCGAACCTTTAAGGCACTAAACAAGTACAAGTGAAAGCTTAACCCCAAAAAGTGCATCTTTGGGGTCCCTTCTGGTCTACTGCTCGGCAACGTCGTCAGCCGCGACGGCATACGACCGAATCCTTCAAAAGTAAAAGCAGTGCTTGACATGCGACCACCTAAGAACGTCAAGGATATTCAAAAGCTCACCGGATGTATGGCCGCCCTCAGCCGCTTCATCTCAAGACTAGGAGAAAAAGGCCTCCCTTTCTTCAAACTCTTGAAGGCATCGGAAAAATTCTCCTGGACAGAAGAAGCTGACGCTGCGTTCACCCAGCTCAAGACTTTCCTCACCTCACCGCCTGTTCTCACAGCGCCTCAGCCCAATGAAGACCTACTCCTTTACATTGCAGCAACCGACAGGGTTGTCTCAACGGCAATAGTGGATGAGCGAGACGACCCAGGTCATGTCTACAAGGTCCAGAGACCCGTTTATTTCATAAGCGAAGTTTTAAACGAGTCTAAGGCCAGATACCCACAAATACAGAAGCTCATATACGCTATTCTAATAACGTCGAGGAAGCTAAAGCACTACTTCGACGGCCATCAGGTCCTGGTAACCACCAGCTTCCCTCTGGGGGATATTCTGCGCAATAAAGATGCCAACGGCAGAATTGTAAAATGGGCAATGGAATTATGCCCATTCTCCCTGGATTTCCAGAGCCGCACCACAGTCAAGTCTCATGCCCTGGTCGATTTCATTGCAGAGTGGACGGATCTCAATGAGCCTCCCATTTCCGACGTCTCCGACCACTGGTCAATGTTCTTTGACGGGTCTTTGAACATCAACGGCGCCGGCGCTGGGATACTTTTTGTGTCGCCTAACAAGGACAAACTGCGCTACGTCCTTAGGATCCTCTTCCCGGCGTCAAACAACGTCGCCGACTACGAAGCATGCTTGCATGGCATACGACTAGCCGTCGAGCTGGGAGTCAAACACCTCTACGTCCATGGCGACTCCGCTTTAGTTATCAACCAGCTCAACAAGGAATGGGACGCAACCCACGAAAAGATGGACCTCTACTGCAAAAGAAATCCACAAATGGGAGTCCAACTTCTATGGCATAGAGTACATCCACGTGGTCCGGGATAAGAACCAGGCAGCGGATGCATTGTCAAAGTTAGGCTCATCTCGGGCCCAGATCCCGCGAGGCGTTTTCGTCCAAGACATCCATGAGCCAAGTGTGGGCACAGGCCTGCTCGAAAAACAACCTAATGAGGCAATGCTCATAGACGACACCACTCCGACAACCAGCAGCCGTGATTGGCGCACCCCGTTCATCAGGTATATATCGGACGGGTCGGGCTTCCAGGATAAAACGGAGAACGAGCGCCTCATTCGACGATCAAAGAATTACATACTGGTGGACGACAAACTTATGCGAAAAACGCAAGTTCTGAAGTGCTGCTCAAATGTATATCCCAAGATGATGGCATCAAGCTCTTGGACGACATACACGCCGGATCCTGCGGCAACCACGCAGCCTCCAGAACACTGGTCGGGAAGGCTTTCCGAGCAGGTTTTTACTTGCCAACCGCGGTCGCCGACGCAGAAAAACTGGTCCGACATTGTGAAGGATGCCAGTTCTTCGCCAAGAGGACTCACGTACCTGCTCACGAGATTCAAACTATTCCGTCATCCTGGCCCTTCGCCTGCTGGGGCCTCGACATGATCGGGCCATTTAAACCGGCCCCCGGCAACTACAAGTTCGTTTTCGTGTTAATCGACAAATTCTCGAAGTGGATCGAATACATGCCACTGGTCAAAGCGACCTCCGAGAAAGTCGTCGAGTTCCTCAATCAAATCATACACAGATTCGGGATCCCCAACAGTATAATCACCGACCTGGGCACTCAGTTCACTGGCTCTACGTTCTGGGACTTCTGCAATAACAGAGGCATAGTCATAAAATACGTGTCAGTAGCTCACCCACGAGCAAATGGTCAAGTAGAACGCGCGAACGGGATGATTATTGATGCCCTAAAGAAAAGGTTGTACACCGAGAACGACAGGGCACCTAGTCGATGGATGAAAGAGTTACCGGCCGTGGTCTAGGGTCTCCGAACACAGGCCAGTCGCAATACAGGCGTATCACCCTACTTCATGGTTTATGGATCCGAGGCAGTGCTCCCGACAGATGTAACCTTCAGATCTCCAAGAGTTGAAAACTTCGACCAGTCAACGGCTCACAACGCTAGGGAGCTCGAAGTCAACTGCATGGAGGAAAAGCGTCTAATTTCATGTCTTCGAACAGCAAAGTATCTCAAAGCCATCAAGCGATACCACAACAGGAACGTCAAAGACCGTTCTTTCGTGGTCGGTGATCTGGTACTCAAGTGGAAAACAAGCCAGGAAGGAGCGCACAAGTTATCCACACCTTGGGAAGGACCCTTTGTGGTCGCAGAAGTCACGCGTCCTACATCTTACAGACTGGCGCATCCAGATGGAACACGTCTGCCTAATTCCTGGCACATAGATAAACTGCGCCGTTTTTATCCATAAATTTCAGCACCTTTTGCTTGTAAGTTTCTTATAATTAGCAACGATAAAAGTTTTTCTTTTTCGCTATGTATTGTTTACACGCAGAGTTTCTGACGAGTACAACAGTCTTCCTCTGCGCCGAAGATTCTTAACGACTATCAATCAAACACAGTGATACATCACCCAGACAACATTGCAGTGCTCAAAATCGTGGTCATGACGAAATCAAACTTTATTACAAGCTTTACATATAGAGTTTACAATAAACACCCCGCCGGGCGGTTCCTAGTCTACTCCTACAGACTATCCTACAGGCCTACTGCTCGGGCTGATCACCCGCCTGGCCTTGCTGCTCGGACGAAGGGGTCGGGGCCACCGGCGCCTGGCTGGTCGAGACCGCAGGCGTCGACCGCCCATCTCCGACAATGGACGCCCCCGATAACTCCCTGGCCGATCTGTCTGACCCCGGCTGGTCGGGGGGAGTGGCTGTCCCGCATAGGTTAATGTCGCCGATCACCGTCGACGACAAGTCAAGCAGGCCAGTTCGAAGGTCGTCTGCCTCCTGCGGGCCAACTTCCTTGGGGTACCCCCTCTCCAGCCTGGACAGGTCGACCAGGGGATAGTGGGCGCGCACCATGCTGAGGACATGCGCGCCGGCGAACTCCCCGGCGTCCTTGACGAACTGCTGGAGCCAGTCCCATGCCCGTTGCGCCTTCTCGACTGGCGTCAGCCTCGGCGCGCGGAGCTGGTGTTCAGGAAGCTCGGGGCTGATCAAGTCCAGAACCGGGGCTACTCCTTTCCAAAGCTTAATGCAGTTGGTCTTCTAGGAGTCCCGATCCTTGTTCAGCTCGTCAAAATGCTTCTTGGTATTCACCTTAAGCACTACAAACCAAGCAGAAGGTCAGTTCTAGAACAATGAAAGGAACGTTGAGCAGCCAAATAAAAAAGGTGATTGGCACGGTTATTACCAGACAATTCCCAATTCCTGTGGCCTAGCTTCTCGCCTGCTCGGCGCCCGGCCTCCAGCGCCCCGGCAAGCTCTTGGCCGAGCTGCTCCTTCTCTTGCTGGAGGCGCGCGACCTCCTCCTCCAAGTCTACAGGAACAATCCCCTGGTCACCAAAACTAAGCACGCGGCTACATACAGGTGCTCGGAGTATGTGACTAACCTGTCCGTTGCCGATACTGGTCGGCTAAACGCCGAGTGAGCTCGAGACGACGCTCTTCCTGAGCACTCATCTCGGCCACCTTCTCCCCAACCTCCGACCGAAGCTGGTCCACCTCCACGGACAGGGCCTTGTTCTCAGCCACAATGCCCTCTATTTGGTCGAAGCACCTCTTTCGGTACTTCGCCGTTTTCATCGCGCCCTGCGAGAAGTACACATGTCGACCTAGGAACACAGCACATAAGTGTCGAGCAGCACAAAGGACCACTTACCTTAACTTCGTCCACGAGACACTTGGCCGCGCGCTCCACCCTGGCGGCCTCTTCCGTCTCCGCGAGCTCCTCGTGTCCAATGAAGTGGTCCCTGCGTTGGCGCCACACGTAGACATGCTGGCGGCCATCACGGGGACGACCTTCAATCTCCTCCACGTCGTCGTCAGAGGCCGCCTGGGCCTCCTCGTTCGCCGCACTGCCACCGGCTGTGGTCGCAGGCATCACCGGCCCCTGGTCCAGGCCAGGGGAGCTTGCAGGCGATGAGGCCCCTGCCTGGGGCGGTGTGGGGACTCCCCTCTCTTCGGCTAGGGGAGGAGTCGGGGTCCTGTCTTCCTCCTCCACGATGTTACTCGGGGGAGGGGTCCTCATAGCCTCTTCATCTCTCGTCGGGGCGCTTGCCGCGGTCTTTGCTGAGGCCGGATGCTCCTCGGTGCTCTTGGCCACGATTGTTGCCGCGGGCTGCTCCGTGGTCTGCGGCGCAGCGCCCACAGCGGCAGCAACGGGCTCGGCCATCCTCTGGCTAGCAACGCGGTCAGGATCGACGTCCGACGCCGCGCTAGCAATAAGATGATGTTTCAATACGCAGCAACAAAACGCAAAACATCGCAGCGCGAAAGTAAGAATGCAAACTTACAGGTCAGAGCGCCGGTGTGTGGCGGTGAACCTCCTCCTGGTCCTACCGGTCGGTGCCTACGCCTCCGTCTCTACGACGCGCGTCGGCTCGACGCGCGGTGCAGGCGGGTCACTGGTGACCCGACTAGTCGCGGCCGGCGCAACGTCCGGACGACTTCGAGGCCTCTAGACCAATGACGACGCGGCATCCTCCTCCTCGTCGTCGTCATCAGCGATTCGGACGAGCCGACGGCGCTTTGGCGCCTGGCTGCTCTCTGCCGGCAGAAAAGCCGCCGGGGAGGGGTCCGCTGCCATTGGCCTTTTCCCCACCACTCTGTCCTCAGTGGTCGGGGCGGGGTGGTTCTGTTCCTCCTCACTGCTAGTGTATCGAGTACACCGAGCAGCGTCGTCCTCTGGCGGGTCTTCACCCGCGGGATTCTCCATGCCAGGTGCCAGTGATATGTACACTGTGCACCGGTCAACGTCTCCGATCTGCAACAATAACAGAGACAAGTCAACAACCACGAGGAACAAGAACTAAGGAGGTAACATCAGTTAGTAGCATTACCTTAGGAGCTGGTCGCCCCAGTTTGAAGGCTTGTACCCGGTCACTACCACGGACGAAGCTGCCGTCTGCGAAGTTGAACAGCTCGTTCAACAGTTGTTGCACTTCAGCTTTCTCCAAGACCTCAGGCCTCATCCTGGTTGGGTCCTGGCTTCCAGCGTACTCGTACGCCGAGTGCACCCTCTTCTAGCAGGGCATCACCCGACGACAGACGAAGTTGCCAACCACTCCTAGCCCGTCCAAACGCGACCAGTCGATCAGCTTCATCAGGTCCACTACTTGACCGACGAACTCTGGGCGGTCGGTCCAACTGACCCTCTTCTCGGGAGTGTACCCCACGTCACAGAACGTGGAGCTGCCCGGCTCTTCCCTGATGTAGAACCACTTCTTGGACCATTCGGTGAGAAGTTCCATGGGCAGTTTAGATACCGGTTCTTCATCCCTTCACGAAGATTGAGGTATACTCCACCTGCAATCTTGGAGCCTCCAACTGCTCCCTTCTTCCTCAAACAGAAAAGATAACAGAAAAGATCGAAGTGCGGCTCTATTCCAACATAGGCCTCGCACAGATGGATAAAAGTGAAAATAAGAAGAATTGAGTTCGGATGCAGATTGCAGATCCCGATCTCATAGTATAGAAGAAGCCCCTGGAGAAAAGGATGGACAGGAACCCGAAAACCCCTCTTGAGAAAATCTTCGAAAACTACAATCTCACCGGCACGGGGGTCGGGGTAGCTCTCCCCCTCTGGCGCCCTCCAGCCGCCGAGCTCTTGGCTGTGCAGTAGCCCCATGTCGGCGAGGTCGTTGAGGGACTTCACGCTGCTCCGGGACTTTTTCCATTCCTTAGCCATCAGCTCGGCCCTCTTCTTGGAGTCGCTCTTCGCCATTGACGTTGCAGGATTGACTGCGAGTTGGGAGGATTGACGGTGGTTGTAGAAGGCAAGAACGAAAAGCTTGAAGGCGATGGCAGGGTAAGCAATACGGGGGTACTGTCAGGCTTTTATAAACCACAACTCCACCCCTCCCACTTCCCGCATTCTTGGGAAGTGGGCGGGCCCAACAGCGGACGCGGCGCTTCGATTTTCAATAATTACCGGCAGTTAATACGGCGGCCTTTTTGTATAATTGATGGTTTCCTTTTCTCAAACCGCGCAAAGAGTGGCTGCACAGTTACCAGGCGCACCTTTTCACGCAACCATCTGACAATGCGTCAGGAGGTCTCGTCACGTCACTCATTTATGTGGTAAGATGCTTTTTTCAAAATAACAGACAAAAAATGGTGGAGGATCAACGTTCCTGGGGACTGCGCCGACCACCGAGCACTGTATGCTCGGGGACTGGTCGCCCAGTCCGACAGCTCGGAGACCTAGGGACTGCACCGACCACCGAACACTGAATGCTCGGGGACTGGTCGCCCAGTCCGCCAGCTCGGGGATCTTCGGGCCGCACCGACCACCGAGCACTGTACGCTCGGGGACTGGTTGACCAGCCCGCCAGATTGGAAGAATTTGGGACTGATTGATAAGTCTATCCGATGGCAAACGAGCATAGAATGCTCGGGGACTGGATAATTTTAATTTTTTAGACCTTGCTACAAGGCTTATACTTCGCCTTCCAGCAAGCTCGGGCACTACATCGGTACGATGCATCTGGCGATGCATCTTGGTTTCAGAATTTCTCTGAGTACTTTTCTTCTGACCCTGGCACCACGTGTCTACGCCACCTACTACCAGGCTCGGGGACTAAGTGGGCACACTTCACCTTGCGGTGAACATGCTTGCTTTTTGAAAGCCTGTACTTTTCAGAAAAGTAAAGTGGGCACACTTCACCAGGAAAGAAATCTTTTTTGAATAAGAGCACCATGCATTCTTCGAACAACCTGCTTCTTCGATGTCAATGTTGATCAACTGTCTTTTGAGTCGGTCAAAATACCGTTGCAACAGTTTGGGCGACTCTCCTGCCTATTGAAGATGTCAAAGTTTCACTGGTCGAAGAAGCTCAAGACGGCGTGTTACTTCACAATACATGGTGCTCGGGGACTAGCTGTGGGGGTATAAACCCCTATACCCTTACGGCTAGACTTGGGCCAGGAGGCTTGGCCCATTACGAGACAAGTTCGAGGCTTGATCCGACAGCTCGGAGTTTCGCGTAAGGAAACAAGACGTGGAGATCAAGCAGGATTCTAGTCGGTTAGAATAGGAATTGATATCGAACTATCTATGGCAATTGTAACCGACTAGGATTAGTTTCCAGATCTGTAACCCTGCCCTCCGGACTATATAAGGAGGGGCAAGGGACCCCCATAGGACACATTATTCTCTCAATCCAATACAATCAGACGCAGGACGTAGGTATTACGCCCACACGGCGGCCGAACCTAGATAAAAAGCTTGTCCGTGTCTTGCGTCACCATCGAGTTCGTAGTTTGCGCACCGTCTACCGATAAACTACTACCGTGGGCATACCCCAAGGTAGACTGCCGACTAGCTTTCGTCGACAACATCCCTCCTAAGGACACCCATGACCGCATCAACCGGCGCGCCATGAAAAGAGCGGTACATGAAAACTTGCGACGCATTGAGTACGATACCGCGCACGGTCCTCCCGGCCTAAGACAGTTTTCTTCACACCTTCGCCAAGTTGTATGGCCCCGCAACTTTAAACTCGAGAAGTTTAAAAATATGATGGCAAGGAAAACCCAGAAAACTGGATCACTCTCTACGAGATTGCCGTTCCGTCAGCAGCAGGAGACGAGCACGTCATGGCAAATTCCTTCCCAGTCGTCCTCGACCAGGCTGGCCATCAGTGGCTCCTCGGCCTGCCCGAGGACTCTTTTGACTCTTGGGAAGAACTACGCCAGGCGTTTATCGACAATTTCATTGCTCCCTGCGAGCAGCCTGGGAACAAGTACGACCTCGAGAGAATAAGGGACAGGAAAAACGAGCCTCTGCATGATTACATCCGACGATTCTCGGATATGTGCCTTAAAATTCCAAAAATTTCTCACGATGAGGCCATATCAGCCTTCATTAAAGGGCTACGCTTCCACGAAGCACTAAGGAATAAGCTACTGTGCAAAAGGCCGACCACGATGGCCGAGCTCCTCGCCACGACAAAAAACTACGCTGACGCTGATGACGCAGAAAAGCTCATCCGAGAGGATGCGAGAGGTCCCGACCAGCCTCCTCGATGAGACGACAGTCGTGGACGCTTCGATAACAGGATCCATCGTCACACTGACAACCGCGACCATAGAGAAGGTTGGGACAGGCGGCGTGACAGTCACGATGACTTCAGGGGCAAGCGCCCTCGTGACCATGACCACGAGGTGAATATGATCAAGCGCCCCAATGGGCGACGAGACTACCAAGAAGATTACAACAAGATGTTGAAAGGACCGTGCCAACTCCATCCCAAGTCCAATCACATGATGGAAGAATGCCGTGTCCTCAAAAGCATCTACACACAGCGGGCCGCTCAAGACGACTCCGCCAAGAAAAATGGGAAGCAGGATAGGCGTGGTCACGAAGACGAAGACGACGACCAAGATAGGGACCCACAACACTAGTATGTCAGTCCCACCAACGTGGTCCACTCCATCTTCAGAGGCAAAGTTTCCATTGAATCCAAGCGAGAAAGAAAGGTCTTGAAGAGAGCCTGCCTCAACCTGGACAGCGCAGATGGTCTGGTCACTGACCCAAAATTTCCTCCCTGGTCGCACAGGGAGATCTCCTTCAACAGGAAGGACCAATGGGCCACCATCCCGGAGCCAGGACGTTTCCCTCTGATCCTGGATCTTTGCATCAACAACGTCAGATTTGAGCGTGTGCTCATTGACGGGGGCAGCTCCATTGACACCCTTTTCTGCAATAGCCTACCTGCTCTCAAGATAACCCCGGCGCAGCTAAAGCCGTATGACGCTCAATTCTGGGGAGTTCTGCCAGGTCAAAGTTCAGTACCCCTCAGACAGATAACACTGCCTGTCCAGTTTGGAACACCTGACCACTTTCGAACATAATTCGTCAACTTTGTGGTCGCCGACTTTGACGGCACTTACCATGCAATTCTGGGTCAACCATCACTGACAAAGTTCATGGCAGTTCCACACTACTCATACCTGGTCCTCAGAATGCCAACAAAGAAGGGAGTCCTAACTGTCAGAGGCAATGTCTACACCGCATACACTTGCGAGGAGGAAAGCTTCAAGATCACTGAGGCAATCGATCTCTCGATCCGCATGGCAGAAACCGTAGCCCAAGCTACGTAGGTTCCACCCAACCAGCTCCAACTACCCGAGCAGGAGACTCTGAGGAAAAATTCAAAGTCCAAAGAGCACAAGGAGGTACAGCTGGTCGACGGTAGCCCCGAGAAGACGACTCTCATCGGGGCCAATCTGGACCCCAAATAGGAAGACGCGCTCGTCAGGTTTCTAAGGGACAACGTGTTGATGCAAAACTGATCTGCAAACACAAAGGGCTAATACCCGATTCAAACGTTAAGGCGTGCCAGCCGATTTGACCTTGCTATCGGCAAAGGTGATAACTCGAATACTTTAGTCCTGACAACAGCGATGCGCCCAGATGTCACGGCTAAGAGGTACTCACGCGGAACTTGAGAACACGCCGAGCTTAAGTCGACGAATTCCTAAGAACTCGTAACAAAAGGAAAAAGTATGACGAAGTCGTCGAAAAGTAAATGCTGGAATATGAGTAAAAACGTGTGTTTGATTCATTGATTGATTTTTTATTACAAGGCCCTAGGGTCTATATTTATACCCTGCTCAAAGAGCTACAACCAGACACGATTAGAATCCGAATTCCAAATTACACGGAATCCGTATACAAAACGATGCAAATAATTAAGGAAATAACAAAACTATCCCTCGTGACAAACCGAAACTCCTCCACATAACGACCGGCAGCTTCCGGACTCCCTCTTTGCATCATCGGCAGACCCTTTGCCATAGTCATCGGCAGACTTTCTTATCTAGCCATCGGCACCATATTACTGCCTGCGGACTTAGTCACGTTCAACTTCTCCCTCATCGGCAACCATCCTCATCGGCAACCTACTTTGTAAACATCGTACTGCCACCTTATCCTGCCATCCTAGACACGTGCCCAAAAATGGTGTCAACACATGCCCCCCAGTTTCGGAGTATAAAACTATTAATGCTCCGAAATTCTCTACAGTAATGATGCCTTTTCCCGCAATTAATGCTCCTAATTTGGTAACCGACAACCTCAATCTGAACAACTCTGACCCTATTCCTCCGCAGATTTCTTGAAATCCCCAACTTCATAAACGGGCATTTTTCTCAGCCGTACATCGGCAACAATACCGTTACAAAGATCTGCCGATGTTCTGACCAGGATATTCGCACAAACGGTTACTTCCCCTCTATCCGCCCATCGGCAATATGACCGTTATAGAATATTGCCGATGGACCGACCAGGAGATCTCGCACAGTAAAATATCTTCAGATAATGACCGCTTCCCGTCAAATCACCTGCACAATCCCTGGATTACCGTGCGAACAGTTACCATATCCACCTGAGTACCCTCGGATTTCTCGGATGCGGCAAAGAGATAAGTCGGATTTGCCCTTGCCCATTTTATCCTATAAATAGTTCCTTCTTGGGTACTCCTTCCCTGTCACACCATTCTACTACCCAACTTTACTTTTCCAGCGGCGGCGCCACCAAAAACTCCCAAGGTCTCCGACAAGTACCCCTCTTCACCAACTCCGGTGCCTTCAAACGCTCCCTTCGCAGCAAGATGGCCGTCGGGTTCGTCGTCCCTGAGGTCAAATCTCCACCCCGTCTTCTGTATTTTTCTTCATATCCCTGTTCACTGAACATCTTCCTTTTCTTTCCTCTTTGTATTTCTTTTTACGCCCAAAATCACTAGGAATTGTCCAACAAAATTGTCATCCCCACCGATCAACCACACCTTCAATGCCTCGGCCCTCTAGGGGACCCAGATCCAACTAACCTTATCAACGCAGAAACGAACAGGATCCCCTTCAGAGCTGAAAATTTTTCCTTAGATCTGTGGAAGGACACCTTCCGCTCTTGGCCCAGCCCAACTGTAGGGTGGAAAGACTGGTTCTTGAGGGTCAGCAACTCTAATGAAGTTCAGTGGGGTGAAAGGAATTTAGCCCAATGCATTAGATTGTCCATTGTCGATATGCATAGGAACGAGTCACTGCTGATAGCTGCATCCTACTTTTGGTCAGACACCCTCAATGCTTTTGCCTTTGGCCACGGCCCTGCTTCTCCTACTCTTGCCGATGTAGCCATGCTTACTGGTCTAGATATATCTTCTGCCGATAGCACCCACTTTTTTGATACTGCCCCTAGTGCCAAAGTGGAGACTCGCGCTATCGGCGGTTTGTCGGGGTACATTCAGAAGTACCGTGGGAAAGGATCTGTCACCATAAAGGAACAAACCACCTTTCTGAACATGTGGCTGGACAAGTTTGTATTCTGTGGTCGATCGGCAGGACCGACTTCTGTCTACCTATCGGCAGCAGAAAGACTGGCTAACGGTGGCCGATTCCCTCTCGGCTGATACCTGCTTGGCGCTGCTTACCACCTTCTCCATCAAGTAGCCCAGAAACTTCTGCTCGGCCAATCCACTGGCAACTTGGGAGGCCCCTGGTGGTTTGTCAACATGTGGCTCAATCTGCATCTGCACAAGCGTCTCAACTTCAACCTGTTCACACAGCGTTTCCCAAGAGATATAGTTGAAAACCATGTATTGGGTGAAGAGGAATCGGCAACACGCGCCCCCTTGAACTTTGGCGAAGCTGTCATAGTTCTGCCTGGTTCAGGGGGTAATCCAGATCAGATCGGCCGATTCTTCCAGACTCTGTATGAGGGTTTGACCAGAGATGAACGACCATGGTTGGCTTATGATGACCCAGATAGCATGCTCCCTCTGACCTTCAATCCATTTGATGAAGCTCTCGACAGGGACAATGAGGCGATAATGGCAATTGTGACTCCCAGAATCATTCCAGTGAATTTCTTTGGTAACACAAAAACCTCCCCTCAAACTTACGAATTTTACAACCCATCGGCATGAGCTCGCCAGTTAGCTTTCGGCCAGTTGCCGATTGCACTTCCTTATGCCGATGTGATAAAACCCAGAGAAACTATCAACAACCTTCTTGAGTGGACTCGAGCAGCCCAACTACCACCAAACGCCGATATAGATGTAGATCTGTCAGAATGGGCTCCGGCTGCTTTTATCACTCAGGCATACAAGTTATGGTGGGCAGAATGGAAAGAGCATCTATTCTGCAGATCGGCACTTTCATACCGCGGCATGATTGACTCCGAATACGAAGTTCCTGATGACACTGTAAGTAACTCAAACCAACGTTTCATTTTCTCAATATTACCTCCATCGGCAGCTTACCCTTGTATTCCTTTTGCAGGTTGACAATATTCCTCCATTGGTTAGCAGGAGTGGCAGGCCGATCGACTTGTTTCCATCAGGCCCGATTTCCTCAATCGGCCACAATGCTCCCACTCTAGCTTTCATCGTGCATCGGGGTGTACGCCTCAGGAAAGTCACCACCAGAAGAACCCAGACATCACCAACGGTAGCTGCTCCCACTCTTGCGCGGGCTTTCAAGGCAATTTGTCAAATCTTTTCCTTTATGCTGACTATCTTTATATCGGCTATATTTATGCTTATAAACTCTTGTTCATTATTGCAGCAAACCGGCGCATCGGCGAAAGCCAGGCGTGAGAGTACCGATGCCCCCCAGTCTAGCCAACCCAAGAGAAAGGGCACCACGGGTGCTAAGACTGGAACAAAGCGCCAGAAGGTAGCAGTTCCCCCTCCTCCTCCGGTATCTCCAATTCCGGTGGAGTCTTCTCCTTCTTCTCCAGAAGCCCAGCCACAGCAAGCACCATCTCCCCCACCTATGCAGGAAGCACCACAGATAGAAGAACCCCAACAGGAAGGACCTCAAACAGAAGATACATCAGCTGACATGGGTGAACAAACAACTGGCCCGGTGGGTCCAGTTATACCATCGGCAGTTCTCCCGGTTCAGACAACCATTGTCCCTCCTCCAGGTAACATACTTTAACAATATCGCTACCGATGAACTTATTCTTATTTAGTCTCACAACTCCTTTTGTCTTCTTTCAGTTGATATCGTTCCATCGGCAATCTCAGCCGATCAACCTGTAGCTCCATCGGCATCTTTGGCCGATCAGCCTGCAGCTCCGTCAGCACTTCTCAGTCAAAGACAAGAGATCGCCTTGAAGCAAGTAAGTCACCGTTTACCGTTAGCACTATTTGCCGATTCTCTGAATATGAGCTAATTTTGCTTTCCCTCCCAGGAACAAGATTCTCCCGATACCCTGTTCTCCTTCGCCATCGATCTCTCTGAAGAAGAAGGTGAAGAAGCAAGCTCTTCTCAGACGATCGGCATCACATCGGCAGAGATCAGGGTCAGGCTGGAAGAATTGTCAGCTCTCCTTCACCAGGACACAGTGCAATTGGTTGATGATTCCGACCCTACCAAGACCCTGTTCAGAACTCTCAGAGGCCAAATCCCAGCCGATGTTGAAGAAATCCTGTTCCAAGCCGCTCATCTGGAGAGTCGCCAGCTGCAGTACCAGAGAGCTTCTCGGCGTCTTGCCGATAGAGCTGCTCAGACTCAACTCTCCGATGAAATGAGGAAAGAGAAGCTTTTGACCGATGAGAAGCACAAGAACATCGGTATCCTGAGATCTTCTGGAGACGCGCTGAAGCAGAAGATATCCGATCTATCGGCAAGAAAAGAATCCCTGTTGGCGGAACTCAAGGAAGTAGAGAACGCTCTGTCCCATGCCCAACAGGAAGAGAGCCAATTGCCAGAGACCATCAGGCTTCTTGAGCACGAGCGAAATGCCCATGGTCGCAAGGCACTTCAACTGAAGAAGAAGCTGAAGCCGATAGAAGGTTCTGCCGATGATGATATCAAGGAGATAGAAGCAGCCAACCAAATCCGGTTGCGCGCTATATCGGCAATCCAGGCACTGCTTAACACATATCTGGCCGATCAGATCGATGGCCCATCCCCGGAACGGCCAAGGCTTTATTATAGGATTCATAGCCGATGCGGGTGCTCTCTGGATATTACCAAACTTTTGACAACCTTGACATCCCTTGAAATATTTAAAACAATCTTCAAGTATGGTTGGCCAAAAATATCCATTCCTTCGAATCATCCACTTCATCTTAAAAGCTGACTGATGCGCTCCACACACTCCTTCATGGATTTCCCCCATCAAACTTCTAGCTTCATCATCACCCAAGCATCGGAGAAGAATTCCGTCGATAGTTCGATAATACAATTCATTTTCAAGGAGCACATACTTGGTTGCTTGAAATCGAACCCGTCTTTCAACTTTTTTGGATGGATCTTTTAGATAATCAATAATTTCTTTCCTCCAATCACCGGCACCGACTGCCGATGTCGCATTAATCATTGGCTGATATCCCGAGGCATGCTGAGCTAACCGATTAGCGTCTTCATTATGCAATCAGGGAACATGCTCCAATCGGAAATCCTTGAATTCCTTTAACAGTTGCATACTTTTCTCGAAATAAGTTATGAGAACTTCACTTCGGCATTCATAGCTTCCAGCCAATTGATTTATAACCAACATAGAATCCCCGAATATTTCAACAGCATCAGCACGAACTTCTCTTAACAACTCCAATCCCTTGATCAGAGCCTGATACTCAGCCTGATTATTTGTTGATGTGGCAACAATCGGCAAGGAAAACTCATACTTCCTCCCCTTAGGGGAAACTAATACAATGCCGATTCCTGCCCCCCGGTCACAGGTAGATCCATCAAAGAAGAGCGTCCAGGGTACAATTTCCAAAGTTTCCACTAGACCGCAATGCTGAGTCACAAAATCGGCCATAATCTGCCCTTTGACTGCCTTAGCCGATTCGTAACGCAAATCGAACTCCGACAGCGCTAAAATCCATTTACCGATCCTACCACTCATAATCGGCATAGATAGCATGTATCGGACCACGTCATCTTTGCAAACAACAGTGCATTCGGCCGATAACAGGTAATGTCTCAGCTTGATACATGAAAAATATAAGCATAAGCATAGTTTCTCAATGGCCGAATACCTGGTTTCAGCATCAATCAACCTCCTACTCAAATAATAAATTACCCTTTCTTTCCCTTCAAATTCTTGAACTAAAGCTGAACCGATAACCGATCCATCGGTAGATAAATACAATCTGAAGGGCTTCCCTTGTTGAGGTGGAACTAGAACTGGAGGATTTACTAGATACTTTTTGATTTCATCCAGAGCCAACTGCTGTTCTTCTCCCCAAATAAACTCTTGATCGGCTTTCAATTTAAGAAGAGGACTGAAAGCACGAATCCTACCAGACAAATTCGATATAAATCTCCTGATAAAATTTACCTTGCCGATCAAGGATTGGAGCTCGGTTTTGTTGGTAGGGGCCACTATTTTATTGATGGCATCAATAGATCTTCGACTAATTTCAATACCCCTCTGATGTACCATGAAACCAAGAAACTGCCCTGCCGATACACCAAATGCACACTTGTTGGGATTCATCTTCAATCCATGCTTCCTTGTGCACTCTAACACTTTTTGTAAATCGGCAAGATGCTTTGAGAAATCTCCAGACTTAACCACCACATCATCAATATAAATCTCCACGAGCTTGCCGATGAACTCATGAAATATAAAATTCATAGCCCTTTGATAAGTAGCACCAGCATTCTTCAACCCAAAAGTCATGACTATCCATTCAAATAACCCAACATGACCAGGACACCTGAATGCGGTTTTTGGAATATCCTCCTCCGCCATGAATATTTGATTGTAACCTGCATTACCATCCATGAAGCTGATGACCTGATGACCAGCCGCAGCATCAACCAGTAGATCGGTGACAGGCATTGGGTATCCATCCATCGGCGTAGCTTTATTGAGATTCCTGAAATCAATGCACACCCGAAGCTTCCCGTTCTTCTTGTAAACCGGAACAACATTGGAAATCCACTCGGCATACCGACACTGCCGAATAAACTTAGCTTCAATAAGTTTGGTGATTTCGGCCTTAATATTAGGTAGAATGTTAGGATTACATCGGCGGGCTGGTTGCTGATGTGGCCGAAATCCAGACTTGATGGGTAACCGATGTTCAACAATTGATCGGTCTAAACCAGGCATCTCGGTATAATCCCAAGCAAAGCAATCTTTATATTCCTTTAACAAACTAGTCAATTGTTGCTTACTCTCAGGATCTAATTTAGCACTAATAAAAGTAGGCCTAGGCTTATCACCACCACCTATATCTACTTCTACCAAATCATCGGCCGATGTGAATCCCTGGCCTAATTTTCCATCATCGGCGAATCTATCCATTAAAAACCGTCGTCAGAACCGACTGCTTGGATCGGTGGAATCTCATAATCGGCAACTTTGAGAAAATCTTTCTCCCAAACTTCTTCTGAAATGCACCTGGTCCTTTCGTAAGTATCCGCTTCTGCCGATGCGATAACATAAGAAGAATCTCCTGGGACAATCTCAATCTTGTCACCTACCCACTGAACCAAGCATTGATGCATTGTAGATGGGATACAACAATTGGCATGAATCCAATCTCTTCCCAATAATAAGTTGTAAGCACCTTTTCCGCTGATCACGAAAAAAGTTGTCGGCAAGGTTTTGCTGCCGATGGTCAACTCTGCACATATCGCCCCCTTGACTGGAGACACGTTTCCTTCAAAGTCTTTGAGCATCATATCGGTCTTGGTCAAATCTTGATCCCCTTTCCCAAGCTTCCGATATACTGCATACGGCATAATATTAATAGCAGCTCCACCATCAACTAGGATCTTGGTCATTGGCTGCCCATCAACCCTTCCTTTGAGGAACAGAGCCTTAAGATGCTGCCTCTCGTCATCGGCAGGTTTCTCAAAGATAGCCGTCATCGGATCCAGAGCCAACTGAGCTATCTGATCAGAAAATTCCAACTCATCATCACTGGCTGGTGCAAGAAATTCCATCGGCAACATGAAGACCATGTTGACGCCTGCCGATGGACCTTCCCTCTTAGTGTCTGACGGCTGCCGACTTCCAGAGTTCTCTCCCTTGTTTAGCTCTTCTTGCCTTTCACGTTGCAACCTCCTTTTCTGTGTCTTGGTTAATCCTCCAGGGCACCATGGAGGAAGTGGCCTTTGCCTTGCCGTCGGGCGTCGGTTCTCCCTTGACTCCATACGATGCGTGTTAGCATCCCTGCAAAATATGAATTCATCGGGAACCCGCGCATCAGCCATTTCCTCGAGCTCTTCTTGGTTCCTGGGAAAATACTGGACATGGTCACTAAGTCTGTCGTGCCCACTAAATCTGCCCCCCAGCCGGTCATGAACTGACACCCTTCCTCTGATCAGCCCATTAAATCGCCGTTCATCATCATGATAATGCCGATCGATCCTATCGTACCGATCACAACCGTTGCACTCAGTGCAGTCTCTGACAGTAGGAAGCTTGATATTTTCCTCCCAACAATGGATGAAGAATGGACAATTCCAATGATCCCTGTGCCGATTCCACTCCTGTCGGCGTCTTTCTTCTTCCCGTCGATAATCTTCCTGCTGGCGCCGATACCGATCTTCCCGTTGTTGCCAACTTTCTCGAGGCCTTCTATGAGTTATGACGATACCATATCGAGGAGGCCTTCCCGAGCTAGTTCCTTCCTGGACCAAGCCCTTACTTCTTGCATCGGCAGTAGTAACTTGATGCTGAGGATCTACCGATGCACTCTTCTCAGCTGTCTCCGATGTTAAGACCTTAGCCTTCCCCTTAGCATCCAACATATTTGTCGGGAAAGGATGTTGTTCTATCTTCATCGGCTTCTGGGCTTTGGAACTGTCAAACTTGATTCTCCCTGACTCTATAGCCGATTGCAGCCGCTGTCTGAATACTTTGCACTCGTTGGTGTCATGGGAAGTTGCATTATGCCACTTGCAATATCTCATCCTCTTCAACTCTTCTGCCGATGGGATCACATGGTTAGGTGACAGTTTGATCTGACCTTCCTGAAGTAGAAAGTCAAATATCCTATCAGCCTTAGCGGTGTCAAAAGCAAACTTCTCTGGTTCCTTCTGCCCAAAAGGACAAGACATCGGCTTCTTGTTTTTCACCCACTCTGCCAAGCCGATTACTGGTTCTTCATCAGAATCTGAGCTTGTTGCTTCATCGACAAATGACACTTTCCTATTCCATGCTCTTTTAGGCTCGAAAGGCTTGATGTCTTGATCAGAAATCCTCTGCACCAAATGACTTAAACTTTCGAACTCCTGAGAGGCATACTTATCCCTGATATGTGGCAACAAACCCTAGAAAGCCAAATCGGCTAGCTGGCGATCATCCAGAACCAAGCTATAGCATTTATTCTTAACCTCTCGTATCCTCTGCACAAAACCCTCAACCGACTCATCATTACGTTGCCTCAACTTGACCAAGTCGGTGATCTTCTTCTCATGAACCCCCGAGAAGAAATATTTGTGGAATTGCTTCTCTAGATCGGCCCAAGTAATTACTGAGTTGGGAGGTAATGATATGAACCAAGTAAAGGCCGATCCGGACAATGATGATGAAAATAGACGAACCCTCAATTCGTCCCTGTTACCAGCCTCTCCACATTGAATGATGAACCTGTTGACATGCTCCATGGTTGACGTGTCGTCCTGCCCGGAAAACTTTGTAAAATCCGGTACCTTGTACCGATGTGGAAGCGGGATCAAATCATACGCGGGAGGATACGGTGTCCGATAAGAGTAAGTGTTGACTTTGGGTTTTATCCCAAATTGTTCCCTCATTACTTCAGCAATCTTATCGGCCCAATATGCATCGGCATCTTGCCGATGAGGTGGCTGCGGATCTGGCACCTGGTGGCGAACCTCCACGTGTCTATTCGGGACGTGATCTGCACGGAACATTGTATTGATCACCTGTCCTCCAATCTGCGGACCACCAAACTGTCCACCGATTGGCTGTCCTCCGAGTTGCTGTCCAAAATTCATTGGCTGGTTGGGAATCCCCTGACCTTGGAACCCGGGATAGACCTGCCCTTGCTGGTACCCTGTAGTCTGGTAACTCTGCTGGGGCGATTGTGGAAAGGCTTGCTGTCCAAGAGATTCATTATTAGCGTTCATCGGCATAGGTGCTGCCGATGATTGGTAATTGGGTACCGTCGTTGAATTGACATACCTCGACTGAGCCATAGACCTCTGTTGCATCAGCATTGACTCTGCCGATGCGTTGGGCATCTGGAACATTGAATCTTGAGGATTTCCA
Organism: Sorghum bicolor; assembly: GCF_000003195.3. Classification (NCBI taxonomy): domain Eukaryota; kingdom Viridiplantae; phylum Streptophyta; class Magnoliopsida; order Poales; family Poaceae; genus Sorghum; species Sorghum bicolor. The sequence continues at coordinate 17,245,784 of NC_012874.2, forward strand.
GTGTGGGGCCTTGCAGTAGTAGTTGTGGTATACCGAGGACTCTGGTTCACCGGCGCATTGGGAGGTGCCGATGTCATAGGAGTTTTGCCCCTCATGTCAGTTATTTGTGATGTTCCCGGTGTCAACTCTGGAGGCATATCGTAACCCCACCAGTTGGGAGGAAGAGTCAATCCTGATATTGCCGATGCCAACATATCTGTTGTCAGTTTATGCTGCCCAACTAAAATTTGTGGGTTGGTTGTCATCGGCATAGATAGTGCACCAGTAGTCCCCGATGTACTTGGAGGGACGGCAGATTGTGCACTTGCAGTCGTCAAGGCAGCCGATGGAGCCGTGACCTCTGGTGCCATTGGCTGATGATGGGAGGGGCCCACATAATCTGGTGGGATTTGTCCTTCCTTGAAAGTTCTTGCCACGGCATTGAAAACCGTATTAGACAGTACACCAGCTTGGTTAATCAACGATCGATTGATGGCATTGTCAACCATATCTTGAAGCTTGCCAGGATTGGCGTCAAATGTAACCTGCCGTGGTGCCGGCAGTGCATCTTTCTGGACCACTTCACCGCTCCTGTTTATGCTGAAAGACCTCAGGCATTGCTGCTTGAACTCTTCCATGGCTTGGGCAATAGCTTGCTTCTGCTCATCCTTGAGGTTGGCCTCCGTCACGGGGATGACGTTCTCTTGATCGAGGTTAGAGATCGACATGTTGATCTTGATCTTGAATCCTGTCCCACTGGGCGTGCCAAAAGATGTGTTGATGCAAAACTGATCTGCAAACACAAAGGGCTAATACCCGATTCAAACGTTAAGGCGTGCCAGCCGATTTGACCTTGCTATCGGCAAATGTGATAACTCGAATACTTTAGTCCTGACAACAGCGATGCGCCTGGATGTCACGGCTAAGAGGTACTCACGCGGAACTTGAGAACACGCCGAGCTTAAGTCGACGAATTCCTAAGAACTCGTAACAAAAGGAAAAAGTATGACGAAGTCGTCGAAAAGTAAATGCTAGAATATGAGTAAAAACGTGTGTTTGATTCATTGATTGATTTTTTATTACAAGGCCCTAGGGTCTATATTTATACCCTGCTCCAAGAGCTACAACCAGACACGATTAGAATCCGAATTCCAAATTACACGGAATCCGTATACAAAACGATGCAAATAATTAAGGAAATAACAAAACTATCCCTCGTGACAAACCGAAACTCCTCCACATAACGACCGGCAGCTTCCGGACTCCCTCTTTGCATCATCGGCACACCCTTTGCCATAGTCATCGGCAGACTTTCTTATCTAGCCATCGGCACCATATTACTGCCTGCGGACTTAGTCACGTTCAACTTCTCCCTCATCGGCAACCATCCTCATCAGCAACCTACTTTGTAAACATCGTACTGCCACCTTATCCTGCCATCCTAGACACGTGCCCAAAAACGGTGTCAACACAACGTAAGCGTTTTCGCATGGAAACCCGCAGACATGCCCGGCGTCCCGCAAAACCTGATAGAGCACTCCTTAAATGTCTCAAAGACCGCAAGACCCATCAAGCAGAAACTACGACGGTTCGCTCATGACAAAAAGGAGGCTATTAGGACAGAAATAACACGGCTACTAGCAGCCGGATTTATTAAAGAAGTGTATCATCCTGATTGGCTCGCCAATCCAGTTCTTGTAAGAAAAAGAATAATGAATGGAGAATGTGCGTTGATTAAACCAATCTCAATAAACACAGTCCTAAAGATCCTTTTGGTCTCCCTCGCATCGACGAGGTGGTCGACTCAACGGCTGGATGCGAACTCCTCTCTTTTCTCGACTACTACTCTGGTTATCACCAGATCTCGCTAAAAGAAGACGACCAGATCAAAACATCTTTCATCACCCCTTTCGGTGCATATTGCTACACGACCATGTCCTTTGGACTCAAAAATGCTGGAGCTACTTATCAACGAGCCATTCAGCAATGCCTCCACGACGAGATTCGTGACGACCTCGTCGAGGCTTATGTAGATGACGTCGTCGTCAAAACAAGTGATGCGAGCACTCTAATCGACAACCTAGACCGAACCTTTAAGGCACTAAATAAATACAAGTGGAAGCTTAACCCCAAAAAGTGTATCTTTGGGGTCCCCTCTGGACTACTACTCGGCAACGTCGTCAGCCGCGACGGCATACGACTGAATCCTTCAAAAGTAAAGGCAGTGCTCGACATGCGACCACCCAAGAATGTCAAGGACATTCAAAAGCTCACCGGTTGTATGGCTACTCTCAGCCGTTTTATCTCTAGACTGGGAGAAAAATGCCTCCCCTTCTTCAAACTTCTAAAGGCGTCGGAAAAATTCTCCTGGACAAAGGAAGCTGACGCTGCGTTCACCCAGCTCAAAACTTTCCTCACCTCACCACCCGTTCTCACAGCACCTCAACCTAACGAGGACCTGCTCCTTTACATTGCAGCAACCGATAGGGTTGTCTCCACGGCAATGGTGGTCGAGCGGGACGAGCCAGGCCACGTATACAAAGTCCAGAGACCCGTTTACTTCATAAGCGAAGTCTTAAATGAGTCCAAGACTAGGTACCCTCAGATACAAAAACTCATCTACGCCATCTTAATAACTTTAAGGAAGCTGAAGCATTACTTCGATGGTCATTGGGTCTTGGTAACCACTAGTTACCCTCTGGGGGACATTTTGCGTAACAAGGACGCCAACGGCAGAATTGTAAAATGGGCAATGGAATTATGCCCATTCTCCCTGGATTTCCAGAGCCGCACTACCGTCAAGTCCCAGGCCCTGGTCGATTTCATCGCAAAATGGACGGACCTCAACGAGCCCCCCTTCGGACACTTCCAACCACTGGTCAATGTTCTTCAACGGGTCCCTAAACATCAATGGCGTCGGCGCTGGAATACTCTTCGTGTCGCCTAACAAGGACAAACTACGCTACGTCCTTAGGATCCTCTTTCCGGCGTCAAACAACGTCGCCGAATACGAAGCATGCCTACACAGGCATACGACTGGCTGTCGAACTTGGAGTTAAACGCCTCTACGTCCACGGCGACTCTGCCTTGGTCATCAACTAGCTAAACAAGGAATGTGACACAACCCACTAAAAGATGGACCTCTAGTGTAAAGAAATTCAGAAATGGGAATCTAACTTCTACGGCATAGAATACATCCACGTGGTCCGGGATAGAAACGAGGCAGCAGATGCGTTGTCAAAGATAGGGTCATCTTGGGCCCAGATTCCGCAAGGAGTTTTCGTTCAAGACATCGACGCGCCAAGCGTTGGCACAGACCTGGTCGACAAGCAACCCTATGAGGCAATGCTCATAGACAATACCAATCCGACAACCAGCAGCCGCGATTGGCGTACTCCCTTCATTAAGTATACATTGGATGGATCGGGTTTTCAAGATAAAATGGAGAACGAGTGCCTCATTCAGCGGTCTAAGAATTACATACTGGTTGATGGTAAACTTATGCGAAAGAATGCAAGCTCCGAAGTATTGCTCAAATGCATATCCCAAGATGATGGCGTCAAGCTTTTAGAATAATGAATGGAGAATGTGCGTTGATTACACCGATCTCAATAAACACTGTCCTAAAGATCCTTTTGGTCTCCCTCGCTCGACGAGTTGGTCGACTCAACGGCCGGATGCGAACTCCTCTCTTTTCTCGACTGCTACTCTGGTTATCACCAGATCTCGCTAAAAGAAGACGACCAGATCAAAACATCTTTCATCACCCCTTTCGGTGCGTATTGCTACACGACCATGTCCTTTGGACTCAAAAATGCTGGAGCTACTTATCAACGAGCCATTCAGCAATGCCTCCACGACGAGATTCGTGACGACCTCGTCGAGGCTTACGTAGATGACGCCGTCGTCAAAACAAGGGATGCGAGCACTCTAATCGACAACCTAGACCGAACCTTTAAGGCACTAAATAAATACAAGTGGAAGCTTAACCCCCAAAAGTGTATCTTTGGGGTCCCCTCTAGACTACTACTCGGCAACGTCGTCAGCCACGACGGCATATGACCGAATCCTTCAAAAGTAAAGGCAGTGCTCGACATGCGACCACCCAAGAATGTCAAGGACATTCAAAAGCTCACCAGTTGTATGGCTGCTCTTAGCCGTTTTATCTCTAGACTGGGAGAAAAAGGCCTCCCCTTCTTCAAACTTCTAAAGGCGTCGGAAAAATTCTCCTGGACAAAGGAAGCTGACGCTGCGTTCACCCAGCTCAAAACTTTCCTCACCTCACCACCCATTCTCACAACACCTCAACCTAACGAGGACCTGCTCCTTTACATTGCAACAACCGATAGGGTTGTCTCCACGGCAATGGTGGTCGAGCGGGACGAGCCAGGCCACGTATACAAAGTCCAGAGACCCGTTTACTTCATAAGCGAAGTCTTAAATGAGTCCAAGACTAGGTACCCTCAGATACAAAAACTCATCTACACCATCTTAATAACTTTAATGAAGCTGAAGCATTACTTCGATGGTCATCGGGTCTTGGTAACCACTAGTTACCCTTTGGGGGACATTTTGTGTAAAAAGGACGCCAACGACAGAATTGTAAAATGGGCAATAGAATTATGCCCATTCTCCCTGGATTTCCAGAGACGCACTACCGTCAAGTCCCAGGCCCTGGTCGATTTCATCGCAGAATGGACGGACCTCAACAAGCCCCCCCTTCGGACACTTCCAACCACTGGTCAATGTTCTTCGACGGATCCCTAAACATTAATGGCGCCGGTGCCGGAATACTCTTCGTGTCGCCTAACAAGGACAAACTACGCTACGTCCTTAGGATCCTCTTTCCGGCGTCAAACAATGTCGCCGAATACGAAGCATGCCTACATGGCATACGACTGGCTGTCGAACTGGGAGTTAAATGCCTCTACATCCACGGCGACTCTACCTTGGTCATCAACCAGCTAAACAAGGAATGTGACACAATCCTCGAAAAGATGGACCTCTACTGTAAAGAAATTCGGAAATGGGAATCTAACTTCTACGGCATAGAATACATGCACGTGGTCTGGGATAGAAACCAGGCAGCAGATGCGTTGTCAAAGATAGGGTCATCTCGGGCCCAGATTCCGCAAGGAGTTTTCGTTCAAGACATCCACGTGCCAAGCGTCGGCACAGACCTGGTCGACAAGGAACCCTATGAGGCAATGCTCATAGACAATACCAATTCGACAACCAGCAGCCGCGATTGGCGTACTCCCTTCATTAAGTATATATTGGATGGATTGGGTTTTCAAGATAAAATGCAGAACGAGCACCTCATTCAGCGGTCTAAGAATTACATGCTAGTTGATGGTAAACTTATGCGAAAGAATGCAAGCTCCGAAGTATTGCTCAAATGCATATCCCAAGATGATGGCGTCAAGCTTTTAGATGACATACACGCCGGGTCCTGTGGCAACCACGCTGCCTCCAGAACACTGGTCGGGAAGGCCTTCCGAGCAGGCTTTTACTGGCCAACTGCGGTCGCCGACGCCGAGAAACTGGTCCGACACTGTGAAGGATGCCAGTTCTTTGCCAAGAGGACCCACGTGCCTGCTCACGAGATTCAAACTATTCCATCGTCCTGGCCTTTCGCCTGCTGGGGCCTTGACATGATCGGGCCATTTAAGCCGGCCCCCGACAACTTCAAGTTCGTCTTCGTACTAATCGACAAATTCTCGAAGTGGATCGAGTACATGCCACTGGTCAAAGCAACCTCCGAGAAGACTGTGGAGTTCCTCAATAAAATCATATATAGATTCGGGATCCCCAATAGCATAATCACTGACCTGGGCACTCAGTTCACTGGCACTACATTCTGGGACTTCTGCGATGACAGGGGCATAGTCATAAAGTACATGTCAGTAGCTCACCCACGGGCCAACGGTCAAGTAGAGCGAGCAAATGGAATGATTATCGATGCCCTAAAGAAAAGGCTGTATACCGAGAACGACAGAGCACCAGGACGATGGATGAAAGAGTTACCGGTTGTGGTCTGGGGTCTCCGAACACAGGCTAGTCGCAACACGGGTGTATCATCCTACTTCATGGTTTACGACACCGAAGCAGTGCTTCCGTCCGACGTAACCTTTGGATCTCCAAGAGTCGAACATTTCAACTAGTCTTCGGCTGACCTCGTTAGGGAGCTTGAAATCAACTGCACAGAAGAAAAGCGCTTAATCTCGTGCCGTCGAATAACAAAGTATCTCGAAGCCATTAGGCGGTATCACAACAGGAACATCAAAGACTGTTCCTTCGTGGTCGGTGATCTGGTACTCAAGTGGAAAACAAGCCAAGAAGGAATGCACAAGTTATCCACACCCTGGGAAGGACCTTTCGTGGTCGCTGAAGTCACACGCCCTACATCCTACAGACTGGCGTACCCAGACGGAACACGCTTGCCTAACTCGTGGCACATAGACAACCTGCGCCATTTCTATCCATAAGTTCCAGTACATTTTGTTTGTAAATCTTTGATGATTAGTGGTAATAAAATTTTTCTTTCTTGCTATATACCTCTTTTATATGCAGAACTTTCGACAAGTGCTACAATCTTCTTTTAGGACGAAGGTCCTTAAGGGTTATTAACCCGACTCAGTGATACATCACTCAGACAACATTACAGCGCTCAAAACCATGGTTATGATAAATCAACCTTTATTACAAACTTTATATACAAAGTTTACAATAAACACCCCTTTGGGCGGTCCCTAGTCTACTCCTACAGACTACTCTACAGGCCTACTACTCGGGCTGATCACCCGCACGGCTTTGCTGTCCAGTCGAAGGGGTCGGGGCCACCGGCGTCTGGCTGGTCGAGACCGCAGGCGTCGACCGCCCATCTCCCGCAATGGACGCCCCCGATAACTCCCTGGCCGACCTATCTGACCCGGGCTGGTTAGGGGGGTTGCCGTCCCGCAGAGGTTACTGTCGCCGATCACCGTTGACGACAGGTCGAGCAGACGAACACGAAGGTTGTCTGCCTCCTGTGGACCCACCTCCTTGGGATACCCCCTCTCCAGTCGGGACAAGTCGACCAAGGGGTAGTGGGCGCGCACCATGCTAAGGACATGCGCACCGACAAACTCCCCGGTGTCCTTGACAAACTGCTGAAGCCAGTCCCACGCTCGTTGCGCCTTTTCGACCGGGGTCAGCTTTGGTGCGCGAGGCTGGTCTTCAGGGAGCTCGGGGCTGATCAAGTCGAGAATTTGGGCCACTCCTTTCCAGATTTTGATGTAGTTGGTCTTCCAGGAGTCTCGGTCCTTGATCAACTCGTCAAGGTGCTTCTTGGTATTAACTTTAAGCACTATGAACCGAGCAGGACGTCAGTATAAACACAAGAAAAGGAACGTTGAGTAATCAAAAAAGAGGGTGACACGGTTCTCACCAGACAACTCCCGACTCTTGCTCCTTAGCTCTTTGTCTGCTCAGCGCCCAGCCTCCAGCACGCCGGCACGCTCCTGGTCGAGCCTCTCCTTTTCTTGACGGAGGCGTGCAACCTCCTCCTCCAAGTCTGCAGGAGCAATTCCTGGTCAACAAAAACGACTATGCGATTATATACAACTGATCGGAATGCATGACTGACCTTTCCTTTCACGATCCCTATCGGCTAGTCGCTGATTGAGATCGAGCAGGCGCTCTTCCTGAGCACCCATCTCGGCCATTTTCTCCTTGGCCTCCGACCGAAGACGGTCTACTTCCGCGGACAGGGCCTTATGTTCGGCCACAATCCCTTCAATCTGGTCAAAGCACCTTTTCTGGTACTTCGCCGTTTTCATTGCGCCCTACAGGAATCACACATAATGAGGCAAGCAACAACGCATATACATTTCGAGCAGAATGCAAGACGACTTACCTTAACCTCATCAACGAGCCGCTTAGCTGCGCGCTCCACCCTCGCGGCCTCCTCCGTCTCCGCGAGCTCCTCATGACCAATGAAATGGTCCCCACGTTGGTGCCACACGTCAACGTGCTGGCGACCGTCATGGGGGCGACCTTGGATTTCTTCAACTTCGTCGTCGGAGGCCGCTTGAGTTTCCTCACCTTCTGTGCTTCCCCCAGCCATGGTCACAGGTATCACTAGACCTTTATCCCGGCCAGGGGAGCCCTTTGGCAAAGAGGCCTCTGCTCGAGGTGGAGTTGGGACCCTCCTTTCTTCAGCAGGCGGGGGAGTCGTAGCTCTGTCTTCCTCCTCCGCGACACTGCTCGGGGGAGGCGTCCTTGCAGCCTCATCATCCCTTGCAGGGGTGCTCGCTCCAGTCCTCGCTGGAGCTAGGTGCTCCTCGGCACTCTCAGCCGTGGTCACCACCGTGGGCTGCTCTTTGGATTGCTCCTGGGCGGTCTGCCGCGCTGCGTCTTCGACGACAACCGCTGGCTCGGTCGTCTTCTGTCCAGCAACGTTGTCGGGGTCAACGTCAGATGCCGCACTAACGAAATTACGAAATTTTACCAATGTCAAAAGCCATAGCAACAATACAAAACATAAATCGGAGGAAGTGTAAAAATGAGATTGAAAAACTTAAAGATCAGAGCGCCCGTGTGTTGCTGTGAAGAACCTCCCCCTGGTCCTACCAGTCGCCGCTGCCGCCCCTGTCCCTCCAATACGCGTTGGCTCGGCGTGTGGGGTAGGAGGGTCACTGGTCACCCGACCAGTGCTAGCTGGTGCAATGTCTGGGCGACTGCGCAGCTTTCGGACCAAAGAGGGGGTAGCCTCCTCCTCGTCATCGTCGTCGGTGATCCTCACGAGCTGACGATGCTTCAGGGCTTGGCTGGTCTCCGCTGGCAGTGCTTCTGCAGGAGATGGATCCACAACTATTGGCCTTTTCCCCGCCACCCTATCCTCGGTGGTCGGGGTAGGACGGTTCTGTTCCTCCTCACTGCTGGTGTATTGAGAACACCGAGCAGCATCACCCTTTGGCGAGTCCATCCCCACAGGATTCTCCATACCAGGTGCCAGCGATACGTACACTGCGCACCGGTCAACGTCTCCAATCTGCAGTAGACCAACGACAAGTCATCAACTAGGAGGAAACAGTAACCAAATAGCAATACTAGTCAATAACATTATTTATTTACCTTAGGAGCTGGTCGTCCCAGCTTGAAGGCGTGCATCCGATCACTGCTTCGAACGAAGTTGTCATCTGTTAAGTTGAACAGCTCCTTCATCAGTTGCTGCACCTCCGCCTTCTCCAGACCATCAGGGCTCAATCTGGTCGGGTCCTGGCTCCCCGCGTACTCGTACGTCGAGTGTACCCTCCTCTGGCAGGGCATCACCTGACGCACAATGAAATTCCCGACCACTCCTGGCCCGTCTAAGCGGGACCAGTCGATCAGGCTCATCAGGTCTACTACCTGCCCAGCGAACTCCGGGCGGTCCGTCCAGCTGACCCTCTTCTCGGGGATGTAGCCCACGTCGCAGAACGTGGCGCTGCCCGGATCATCCATGATATAGAACCACTTCTTGTACCATTCGGTGAGAGAAGTGTTCCATGGGCAGCTGAGGTACCGGTTCTTCATCCCATCGCGCAGATTGAGGTATACTCCACCTGCAATCTTGGAGCCTCCAACTGCCCCTTTCTTCCTCAGACAGAAAAGATAACGGAAGAGGTCGAAGTGCGGCTCTATTCCAACATAGGCCTCGCACAAGTGAATAAAGGTGGAGATGAGAAGAATAGAGTTCGGGTGCAGGTTGCAGATCCCGATCTCATAGTAAAGAAGAAGGCCCTGGAGGAAAGGATGGACAGGAATCCCAAAGCCCCTCTTGAAGAAATCTTCGAAAACGACAATCTCACCGGCGCGGGGGTCGGGGTAGCTTTCCCCTTCCTGTGCCCTCCAGCCGCTGAGCTCTTGGTTATGAAGCAGACCCATTTCGATGAGGTCGTTGAGGGACCTCGTGCTGCTTTGGGACTTCTTCCACTCCTTCACCATCAGCTCGGCCCTTTTCTTCGAGTCACTCTTCGCCATTGACGCCGTAGAAAATACTTTGAGCTAAAAGTTAAAGATGGAAGTTGAAGGAGGCAGGAATGGCAAGAGCAGAAGGTTTGTAGGCAAAGGCAGGATAAAGAATATGGGCGCTGTGTTGAGCTTTTTATAGCAATAGCTCCACCCCTTCCACTTCCCGTATTCTAGGGAAGTGGGCGGGCCCTGCGGCGGATGCGGCGTTTCGGTTTTCAATAATTACCGGCAGTTAATATGGTGGCTTTTCTGCATAATTGGTGGTTTCCTTTTCTCGAACCATGCAATGAGCGACCGCATAGTTACCAGGCGTAGCTTTTTACGCAACCGTCTGACAATACGCCAGGATGCCTTGTCACATCACGCATTAATGTGGTGAGATGCTTTTTCCAAAAGACAAGTAGATTTGGTGGGGGACTGTATATGACATTCCTGGGGACTATACCGACCACCGAGCACTATACGCTCGGGGACTGGTCGACCAGCCCACCAATTTGATAACCTGGGACTGTACCGACCATCGAGCACTGTACGCTCGGGGACTGGTCGACTAGCCCACCAGTTTGAGAACCTAGGGACTGCATCGACCAATCCGAGCACTATACGCTTGGGGACTGGTCGGCTAGTCGGATCCATTGCAGAAGATCATGATATGCTCGGGGACTGGGTGACTAGTCTATTTCAGTTGTGGACGAGCATGATATGCTCGGGGACTAGTAAATTCAATTTTTTAGACCTTGCTACAAGGCTCATACTTCGCCTTCCAGCAAGGTCGGGGACTACATCGGTACGATGCATCTAGCGATGCATTTCAGTATCAGATTTTCTATGTGGTTTTTCTCTTTTGACCTTGGCACCACGTGCCTACGTCACCTACTACCAGGCTCGGGGACGAAGTGGGCACACTTCACCTTGCGGTGAACATCCTTGCTTTTTGGAAGTCTATACTTATCAGAAAAGTAAAGTGGGCACACTTCATCGGGAAAAAAATATTTTTTCTTAAGAGTACCATGCATTCTTCAAACAACCTGCTTCTTCGATGTCAATGTTGATCAACTGTCTTTTAAGTTGGTCAAAATATCGTTGCAACTGTTCGGGCGACTTTCCTGGTTATCGAAGATGTCAAGCCTCACTGGTTGAAGAAGCTCAAGACGGCGTGTTACATCACAATACATGGTGCTCGGGGACTAGCTGTGGGGGTATAAACCCCTATACCCTTACGGCTAGGCTTGGGCCAGGAGGCTTGGCTCATCATGAAGACGGTCCGAGGCTTGATCCAACTGCTCGGAGTTTCGCGCAAGGAAACAAGATGTGGAGATCAAGCCGGATTCTGGTCGGTTAGAATAGGAATTGATATCGTGCTATCTATGGCAATTGTAACCGACTAGGATTAGTTTCCAGATCTGTAACCCTGCCCTCCGGACTATATAAGGAGGGGCAAGGGACCCCCCTAGACACATTATCTCAACACAATCCAATACAATCAGACGCAAGACGTAGGTATTACGCCCACACGGCGTCCGAACCTGGATAAAAACCTTGTCTGTATCTTGCGTCACCATCAAGTTCGTAGCTTGCGCACCGTCTACCGATAAACTACTACCGTGGGTATACCCCAAGGTAGACTGCCGACTAACTTTCATCGACAACTCCCTAGTTTATCCATTGGCTAACTATTATTATGACTAGTAGATGCTCTGATGATTATCCTTATTTATAATACTTGATGATTATGCTATCACAATTATTTATCATTATTTATCTTGTGCCCTCTGCCTGCTATGAGTAGATTATAGGACTTAGGTAATATCATTTATTCATTCTTATCAATATAAGAGATGTAGTTTAACCCTTAGCCTTCCCAGTGGTATAAATATAAATCGACAACCTGGATACTTCCCTAGGTAAAATGCTACAATGGTATAATTATCTGTCTACTTGCAGAACCCATTTAGTTTACAATTATATTCATATCTTTTACTTTTGCCTAGTCACAATAGTACATATGAATCTATAAATTCCTAAGCAATATAATTAGGGATGACAACCTACTTCATGTTTAGGAATATTAATAATTAAGGAAGTGGCTAGTTGCTAATTGAAAAGTTAATTATATACCGTGCATTTCGGGTGTTGTTACTAGGAGTAGGGTTTATCTCTGTTTTTAGTGATGGCGGTAGTAAATGTCAACAAGCCTTTTTGGCGCTGTTGCCGGGGAAGGCACAATAAACTTATTATGTATTGATAAAATATATAAGTATGGATAAAGTTATATTACCAATCGATTTCTATTCAAATAGGCACACCCTTGCTTTTTATTATTTTCTTATCTTATGCAGGGTGATGAATGAATGGTTTTGCTCTTCCAAGAAACTTTACTGAAGATCCAGAGAAACTCCTTAGGAAGAAGAAGTTTGTAGAAGAAAGGGACAAATTTGAATCACCTTCAAGAACACCCTCTGCTACTCAAGCTAGCTCTTAAGAGGAGCCAGTGTTTGAAGACATGGCTGAGAAGACACCGCGAGAGTTCTCTGCCCCAACAACAACAAACATCCGGACTGGACCAACAGCCAATACTGGGAAAAATGGATTCAAGCTCAAGCCTGCTCTCATCACCATGGTTCAAGCTAGCTAATCTATGGAAAAGCTCATGAAGATGTAAGTGCACATTTACAACACTTTCTAGAGATCTGCAACACCTTTACGATCATAGGAGTACCAAAGGATAATATCTTACTTTGTCTTTTCCCATTCTCATTATTGGGGAAAGCCAAGCAGTGGTTCTACACCAACAAAGACAAACACAATACATGGGACCTTTGCTCGACTGCTTTCCTAGCAAATTCTTTCCTACGGCCAAGACTAATGCTCTGCGTGTGAAGATTTCAAGTTTCCAACAACAACATGATGAGTCATTCACTGAAGCATGGGAAAGATTCCAAAATTACATAGAAGACTGTCCTCATCATGGGATAGAGGAGTGGTTGTTAATGCAGACTTTGTATCATGGGCTCATCTCTAGTACCCGTGAATCTATTGATGCTGCAGCTAGGGGAGCTTTCCTGTCACTTAAGCTCTCAGACGCTAAAGGACTTGTTGAGAAGATGGCCTCAAATTCAATATGCAATGAAGAACGTAGCCAATCTAGGAAGAAAGGAGGAGGAATCCATCATCTCAAGGAAGCTGACATGGTCACTGCCAAGCTAGACCTCATCATGAAGAAGCTTGACATAGAGAAAAAAGAAGTCATGCACATCAATGATTCCCATATGACATGTAAAGAATGTGGAGACTATAGGCACTCAGCTACTAGTTGTCCTACGCTACAAGAGGATGTGAACTTCATCAACAATAACACCTACTATCGTCCTCAACAAAATCATGGATGGAATCAGTGAAAGAGCATCTAGGCCCCTAGTGATTTCGGTGATTAATGACATTGTTGATTACTATGACTAACGTGTGTTTTGCAGAGGCAAAGTCATAGGTAAGGTCATGGTAAATAGATACTTGATGGACAGGGACGTATATGCCTACTTAATAGTGGAAATCATTTCAGTTTTCAAAGGATGGATGGACATCGTCAAGACTAGACTAGGTCTAAGTGCCATATGGTGAAGAAGGGCACTTAGAGTAGTTTAGGACTTTATTTTTCTTTGACCGTACTATTAAGAGGGGCTTTGATCTAGTAGCTTGACTTAGGCAAGGCTTTAGGTTTAGGTGCGGTGCACACTTGGTAAACCTAGCACTAGGCAGCTCAGAGATAGTCCTTAGATCGAGAGGAACAAACTTCGTTTTAGAGCGATCGCGTTTCGACGAAGTTAGGGTGCCCAAGGGGGCACCGGACGCTGCACCGGACGCTCTGTGAGTGCGTCCAGTGAGGTCCTTAGCCGTTGGAACAGTGGCGTGCTTAGGGTTAGGCACCGGACACTGGCACCGGACTCACCGGGCAGCGTCCGGTCCCTTACCCAGGGAGGTTGCAAACCTGCCCTGAGCACCGGACGCTAGCACCGGACGCACCGGGTAGCATCCGGTCCCATGCGCAAGGAGCATGTAAGTTTCCCCGGAGCACCGGACGGTGCACCGGACGCTGGAAGTTAGCGTCCGGTGACCTGTCAGAAGCAAGTACAGTTAGCCGTTATGGAGCACCGGACGCTCGGTGCAGTGCGTCCGGTGCAACATAATGTGCGTCCGGTGACCCCGTTTTCAGTGGAAAACGGTTGGCTGACCTTTGGACTTCGTGGGTAGTATTTATACTCCTCCACCTCGTCCATGAGAGGTCTCTTGCCCATTTAAACATCATAGAAACTTGTTGTGGAGCAAGAGAGTAGCAAGAGCCTAGAGAGGATTGAGATTTGAGTGGTTTCTTGAGAGAATCCCTCTCTAGTGAGTTCCAAGAGTCAAGTGTGCATCCACCACTCTCTAGAGCCTTGTTTGGGTTAAGTGAGAGTTCTTTGCTTGTTACTCTTGGTGATCGCCATCACCTAGATGGTTCGGTGGTGATGGGAGGCACGAAGACCGCCCGGAGTTCTTGTGGGTGGCTCGTGTCAAGCTTGTGAGCGGTTTTGGGCGATTCACCGCGACGGAGTGTCGAAGAATCAGCCTGTAGAGAGCACTTGGTCCTTGCGCGGACCAAGGGGGAGCAAGACCCTTGCGCGGGTGCTCCAACGAGGACTAGTGGAGAGTGGCGACTCTCCGATACCTCGGCAAAACATCGCCGAGCACTTTCTTCCACTACTCCTTTACATTCTAGCATTTACTTTGTGCTTTTACATTCTTAGAATTGCCATGCTAGAATAGGATTGGAACTAGGTTGCAAAACTTTTATCCGGTAGCTCTCTAGGTCACACTAGGCACAAGGGGTGGAATTGGAGCTTATAGGTTGCTTAAATTTTTAGAGAAGCCCAATTCGCCCCCCTCTTGGGCATCTTGATCCTTTCAATTTTTATCAGAGCGTGCTCATTATTTAGACTTCACCGCCTAGAGAAAAGATGTCTAACGGGGATGGACCGCCACCCATGTTCGATGGGGATGACTTCCCGTATTGGAAAATACGGATGGAATCATACCTTGAGGCATGTGATATAAAGTTCCTAAAAGCCGCGACCGAAGGGTTTACCCCTCTGGAAAGTGCCACCGCTCTTACTCCACAAGAGCAAGAAAACGAGAAGTGGAATGCGAAGGCCAAAAACCATATCTTTAGAGGCCTTTGCAAAGAGGTGTTCAACCGCGTTCGGAGCCACAAAACCGCCAATGAACTTTGGAAGGAACTTTGTGCGCTCCATGAGGGATCAAAGAGTGAACGCGAGGAACGCTATCACCTAGTGATGAACAAGCTTAATACATTTGAGATGCTTCCTAAAGAAAATGCTAATGAAATGTATTCTCGCTTGAATGTCATTGTAGAGGAGCTAAATGGACTTGGGCTCACTCAAATGAGTGCGGCGGATGTAGCAAGGAAGATACTATGTGTGCTTCCCATTGAGAAATATGGGCACATAGTAACGGTGCTTCATCAAGGCAATCTTTCCACCGCTACACCAACCGCCATATTGGGGAAGATCAATGCTCATGAGATGTATATGCACATGAACCCCCAAGATGGCTCCTCATCGGCCAAGAAGGAGAAGAAGGACTTGGCTCTCAAGGCTTCTCACAAGGGCAAGGCCAAGAAGATTGAAGTTGAGTCATCAACTTCAATTGATGATGATGCATCTATTGCCCTCATGGTGAGAAGAACCACAAAGATGTTGAAGAAGCTCAACAAGAATGGAGTCAACTTTGACTCCAAGAAGAAGAAGTTCTTCACAAGTAGTAAGAGGAAGCCCATCTCCGAGATGGATTGCTACAATTGTGGTGAGCTTGGTCATCTTGCTCATCAATGTCCAAAGCCCAAGAAGGACAAATACAAGAAGAACAAAGAGCAAGATGATTCAAGTGATGATGAGAAGAATGACAAGAAGCAATACAAGAAGAAAGGTGGCAAGAAGAAGGAGCACTACAAGAAGAAAAATGGCAAGGCTTACATTGTTGGTGGTTGGCTCACCGACATTAAAGCTCAAGTGGTGACTCCTCCGGCAATGAAAGAGATGATGAGAAGGTTGCCGCCATTGCCATCGATGCTCCATCACCATCATCTTCACCACCATCTACATACTCTACACACCTATGCCTTATGGCTAAGGGTGACCGGAAGGTACAAAGTGAGGATGAGAGTAGTGAGAGTGATAGTGAATACGAATCACCTTCTTATGATGAACTTGTAAAATTGCTAAACAAGTACACAAAAGTCATAAGAAAATCTAGAAGTGAAAATGAAAAGCTTGAACTTGAAAATGAAACACTTCTAGCAAAGCTTAAGTCTAGTGATGAGTTTAGAGACCAAAATGAGATCATGACCACTAAGCTCAAGGAGCTCAAACTCTCTCTAAAAGAGCTCAAAGAAAAACATGATAAACTTGAGAGTGTTCATGATGAGCTTATCACTAGATATAGAGCAATGAAAGAAGAACTAGTAACTCTAAAAGCAAACTATGACAACCTTGAGATTGCTTATGAACTTGCAATTGATGAAACACATGTTGCTACTAACAATGTTGCTAAGCTTGATGTAGCCACATCTTGTGATGACTTACTTGTGGAGAGCACAAGCAAATGTGTTGATTGCAAGGGCAAGAAAGTGGTAGTGGCCGAGAGCTATGAGGACACTATCAAGCTCAAGGATGAAATAGTCATGCTTAAGAAAGAGTTGCAAGATCAAGCCAAGCACAAGACAATTGTAATTGAGTCACTTGATCAAGACAAGAAGCTTGCATATGAAAACAAGTTGCTCAAGGAAGAGAATCAATATCTCAAGCTTGGTTTGATGTATGACAAGCAAGAAGAGGATGAGACATTCATCTTGGATGAGTTAGCTAGCAACAATGACAAAATCATCAAGAAGCTAACTCAAGAGAACAACAAGCTCAAGAAAGCGAAGGAACATCTAACCATGGGGTTAGCAAAGTTCACAAAAGGGAAGGACCTTCAAAGTGAGCTTTTCATGAACGCTGTCATGAAGATGGACAAGAGTGGAATTGGCTACAAGGCTCATCAAACAAAGCTCATCAAGTCACTAGCCACTCATGATCAACCAAGCAAGCCAAAGCCAAAGAGATGCTTTGAGTGTGGCCAAGAAGGACACTTTGCTCATGAGTGTAAGGCACCACTACCACCACCCTTGCCCAAGCATGCAGGACCTTTTGCCTTCAATGCTCACTACATTGTAAGGAAAGACAAGTGTGGCAAGATCAAGGTTAGCTTCATGGGGCCACCCAACAAGCAAAGGCCAAAGAAGATTTGGGTGCCAAAGCAACTAGTAGAGAAGGTCAAGGGCCCTAAGCAAATGTGGGTCCCTAAATCTCAAGCTTGATCTCTTGTGTGTAGGTGAACTACAAGATCGGTGGATCACATTGGGTAATTGATAGTGGTTGCACTCAACATATGACCGGAGATCCCCGGATGTTCACCTCTCTTGATGAAGATGTTGACAACCAAGAGAAGATCACATTTGGTGACAATTCTAAAGGCAAGGTCAAGGGACTAGGAAAGGTTGCTATATCAAATGACAACTCCATCACCAATGTGCTCTATGTGCAATCATTGAGTTTCAACTTGCTCTCGGTTGGACAACTTTGTGATCTTGGATTTGAATGCCTATTCAAGAAAAAGGAAGTAATTGTGACCAAGGAAGATGACAATGAAGTGATATTCAAAGGCTTCCGACACAACAACCTATATGTAGTTGATTTCTCATCCGATGAAGTTGATGTCAAGACTTGCTTATTCACCAAGACCTCACTTGGATGGTTGTGGCATAGAAGGTTAGCACATGTTGGAATGGGCACACTCAAGAAGTTGATGAAGAAAGAATTGATTAGAGGCTTGAACGATGTGACATTTGAGAAAGACAAGCTTTGTAGTGCATGTCAAGCCGGCAAGCAAGTTGCAAATACTCATCCAACCAAGGCCTATCTCTCTACTTCAAGAGTGCTTGAGCTACTTCACATGGATTTATTTGGACCAACCACATATGCTAGTCTTGGAGGCAACAAATATTGCTTGGTCATAGTTGATGATTTCTCCCGGTACACTTGGATATTCTTTTTGCAAGACAAGGCCGAAGTTGCATCAATATTCAAGAAGTTTGCAAAGAATACCCAAAATCAATTTGATGTCAAGATCAAGAAGATTAGAAGTGACAATGGCAAAGAGTTTGACAACACCAACATTGAAGAGTATTGTGATGAATTGGGAATCAAGCATGAGTTCTCCTCAACATACACACCACAACAAAATGGGGTTGTAGAAAGAAAGAACCGGACATTGATCACCTTGGCAAGAACAATGCTAGATGAGTATAGTACTTTGGAGAAAATGTGGGCCGAGGCAATCAACACCGCATGCTATGCTTCAAACCGGCTCTTTCCTCACAAGTTCCTAGAGAAGACACCATATGAGTTGCTCAATGGGAAGAAGCCCGATGTCTCATTCTTTAGAGTGTTTGGATGCAAATGCTACATCTACAAGAAGCGCCAACACTTGGGAAAGTTCCAAAGAAGATGTGACATTGGCTACTTGGTTGGCTATTCATCAAAGTCCAAGGCATATAGAGTCTTTAACCATGCCACAAACATGGTTGAAGAAACATTTGATGTTGAATTTGATGAAACTAATGGCTCCCAAGGAGCAAGTGATAATCTTGATGATGTAGGTGGTGAACCATTGAGGGATGCCATGAAGAACATGCCCGTGGGAGACATCAAGCCAAAAGAAGATGATGATGATGTGCAAGTCATTGAGCCACCATCCACCTCACATGGTCCACAAGATGAAGACAAGGATGTGAGAGATGCTCATGAAGACACTCAAGTCACTCATGAGCAAGCGGTGGCACAAGCACAAGATGTTGATGCTCCCCAACCAACCCCTTAAGTGGCACCAAGAAGAACATCACATCTCCTCCAAGATCACTCTCAAGATCTCATCATCGAGAGTCCATCACGTGGTGTAACTACTCGTTCTAGACATGCTTTATTTTTTGAACATCACGCTTTTGTGTCTCTTGAAGATGAACCAAAGACCATAGAGAAAGCTCTCCGTGATGCGGATTGGATCATGGCCATGCAAGAGGAGTTGAACAACTTCTCTCGCAATCAAGTATGGACACTTGAAGAGCGACCCAAAGATGCAAGAGTGATTGGAACAAAGTGGGTCTTCCGGAACAAGAAGGATGATCAAGGCAAAGTGGTGCGCAACAAGGCAAGGCTCGTGGCAAAAGGCTTTTCACAAGTGGAAGGTCTTGACTTCGGTGAAACCTTTGCACCGGTGGCAAGACTTGAAGCAATCCGTATCCTACTTGCATATGCATCTAGTCATAATATCAAGTTATTTCAAATGGATGTGAAAAGTGCTTTTTTAAATGGATATATTAATGAGCTTGTCTAGGTTGAGCAACCTCCCGGTTTTGAAGACCCTAGGTACCCCAAGCATGTCTACCGGTTGTCCAGGGCTCTCTACGGTCTCAAGCAAGCTCCTAGAGCTTGGTATGAGAGGCTTAGGGACGTCCTCATTGAGAAGGGCTTCAAGATTGGGAAAGTTGACACAACACTCTTCACCAAGAAAATGAATGGGGAAATCTTCATTTGCCAAGTTTATGTTGATGATATTAGTTTTGGCTCTACTAATGAAGATTTTTGCAAGGAATTTGGTGATTTGATGTCCAAGGAGTTTGAGATGTCCATGATTGGCGAGCTATCCTTCTTCCTAGGATTTCAAGTCAAGCAAATGAAGGAAGGAGTCTTCATCTCTCAAGAGAAGTACACTCAAGATCTTCTCAAGAGATTCAAGATGATGGATTGCATGTCAATCAAGACTCCCATGGCATCAAATGGACATCTCGACTTGGATGAGGGAGGTAACCCAATTGACAAGACTCTCTATCGCTCCATGATAGGAAGTCTCCTCTACCTCACCGCATCTAGGCCCGATATAATGTTTAGTGTGTGTATGTGTGCTAGATATCAAGCAATGCCTATGGAATCTCACTTGATTGCGGTCAAGAGAATTCTTAGGTATCTAAAATACACACCTTGCCTAGGTTTGTGGTATCCCAAAGGTGCAAGATTCCAACTTGTAGGCTATTCCGATTCGGATTATGCCGGGTGCCGGATTGATAGAAAAAGCACATCCAGAGGGTGCCACTTCCTAGGTAGATCACTTGTCTCTTGGATGTCAAAGAAACAAAATAGTGTTGCCTTGTCAATGGCCGAGGCGGAATACATTGCCACCGGTGCTTGTTGTGCACAAATACTCTACATGAAACAAACTTTGCTAGACTATGAAGTAGTGCTAGACAAAGTACCTTTGTTGTGTGACAACGAAAGTGCCGTAAAACTTGCAAACAACCCGGTTCAACACACCCGCACAAAACATATTGACATCTGCCACCACTTCCTTAGGGATCATGTTGCTAAAGGTGACATATCTCTAGAGAATGTGGGAACGGAAAATCAATTGGCGGATATCTTCACGAAACCCCTAGATGAAGCTAGGTTTTGTATGTTGAGAAATGAACTTAATGTGCTTGATCTCTCTAACTTCACTAAAAAATAAAAAGTTGTGTGTTGAATCTTGTAAATAACTTTTGCTTTGCATATCATGCATACTAAAACTAAAATACAACTTGCATGTAGGGCTTGTCTAACATGGTTAAGATAACCCCTTTGTGTGTGTGAAAAAGCTTAACCTTGGATCAAACTTGACAAGCATTAGTTTACTTTCAAGTATTGTATTACAACTCATATCATATGCATGCTTGTTAATTGACCGTTTCTTTTCGATTATTCTTTGAGCATCCGCTGTGTTCGTCCATAGATAGGGGGAGCATTCAAAGCTCATTGTGATTCTAACCCCTAGCTTTATGGCCATATGATGCTCCTTGGTGATTTCTCAAATTATTTTCATAAAAACTATTAAGCCTATGGCTAGATATTTGTGAAAAATTGAGGGTTTGAGAGAAGTCACTCATACCAGTTCCATTTGGTGTTAATTTGTGTGTTTTGAAGATGGAACTTGGTTGGGTCAAAGTCGGACGTAGTGCTAAGTTAAAAAAAAAGTGCTCAGAGGAGCACCGGACGCTGCACCGGACGCTGTCTCGGTGCGTCCGGTGCGCTGTGAGTGCCAGACTGCACTCACCGGACGCAGGAACAGTGTCCCTGCAGCGTCCGGTGAGTTGCGTCCGGTGCTCACCTGGCGTGACCTGAAGCACCGGACGCTAAAGCCAGCGTCCGGTGGCCATCGTCCGGTGCGATGCATTTTTGCATACCTCTCTACGCATGAGTCCGGTGGTCACCGAACGCGTCCGGTGCCACATTAAGAGCGTACGGTGACCCCGCGGCGGGCGCATATAACCCGCGCCCGGGGAGGTATCGCGGCCAGTTTCTTTTTCCCACCGCGTTCTCCGCTCGAGCTCGTGCCCTAGCCCCGTCGCTGTCTCGCCACCGCCGCCGCTCCCTCCTGTCTCCGGCGACCTCGGTCGTTCCCCCGGCGCACAGATCCGCCCCGCGAGTTCCTCTCTTCCCTCTCCTCGCGCAGAATCTTCTCTCCTGCGAAGTGGTTAGGTTTTGGGTGAGTTCCTAATCTCCTGCCCTCGAGGTGTTCGATTCAATGCTTGAATGGATTAGATTGTTGTTTTCGACGACAATTTGATTCGTTTCATATCTGCAGCATCTTGAGGATTGGGTTCTCGTTCTCCGGCAGATCTCGATCGCATTATTGAATCCGGAACGCGTCCCGTCGCCTGATCGTAAGCCGTTCGCGCCTGTTCCTTATCTATTCTTGCGATCTATAGGGTTTTCTCACCTATAGTCGTTATGCTTTCTTATATATACCCTATCTTGTCTATTCTCTGCAGCACGTTTGTCAGTTGGGCTTTGTCGGCAGTTCGTTCAGTCGCCTGCTCTCGCAATGGCTCGTACCAAGAACGTGACTGGTCCGGCTGCTGGCTCAGGAGGTTCCCCAGGGGGTGATGGTGGAGGTGATCGTCCCCGTCGCCTGTCAGCGGCAGAGAAGGGCAAGGGAAAGAAGTTGGCTACCAAGAAGCGCAAGGCCAGCGATAGAGAGGCAGAGGTGGCTGAGGCAGTGGCAGCAGCAGTAGAGGCAGCTGAGAGAGGTGGTCGTGCAGGTGCTTTGAGGATAGGGGCAGATCGCACGCCACGTTAGAGGCGTGCAGTACTTGAGGCCGAGGCTCGACATGGATCCCCTCCAGGCACCGTTATGATTGGAGGTCAGCGGGTCAGACTAGTGGTCAGAGATCTAGCGCAGGAGGATCCAGATACAGAGGTAGAAGCCCAGGCAGAGGATCCAGCACAGGAGCAGGAGCAGCCCCTCAGGAGGTCGACTCATGCACGTACCCAGCCCACTCCTCGGACTGGTACGCCGAGCCAGTCTACCTCCACTGCTCGTGCCACTCCAGCCAGAGGCACTCCAGCTTCACGACAGAGGCCAGTCAGGATCCACAGAGATCTCACCTTAGTGTCAGCCAGAGAGATCCAGCAGCTACGGTTCGTACCGTTTCCCACTTGGTTTCCAGCTGCTAGGGATCCCAGAGCCAGTGCCAGGTTCTACACAGTCGTCCACGAGGACATCTACAAGGCACTGGTTCGCTCTCAGTCTCAGTTTAGGGAGCACAGAGTGATCGACCTTGAGATACTGGGAAACGTGGTTGGGGCAGATATCCATCAATACTTCACCTACCTCCACGGTCTCCCAGAGTTACTAGCTCTCCCTGGTACTTACTGTGAGCAGTGGGTCAGAGAGTTCTACGCGTCAGCGTGGGTTTCCCCGGATCACAGTTATATCCACTACGCACTGGCAGGGACTGACTACAGGGTCACAGCATAGAGGGCCAGAGAGGTGCTTGGGCTGCGAGCTTCTCCCACCAGGATTCACCAGCTGTGCTACGGGAACTTTGAGCCTCCCCGACGTCCTCACGGTGGTGAGATGCCACCAGTTGACTTCGTGGCTCCTTATTTCCGTCCACCGTTTGGAGAGGGCTCCAGTCGGATAGTGGGAGACTTGACATGACCAGCTAGGATCCTTGACTTTGTGTTGAGGAAGACTCTTCTCCCCAGGACAGGTTACAGAGATGGATTCACTCGTATACAGCAGTGGCTAGTTGCTCACCTCATCTCCCAGACGGAGTTCGACTTGTGGGATTTGATCATCTCAGAGATTGAGGACACCATCTCAGAGAGCTTCAGGGGACGGCGTCAGTTGCCGTATGCACATTGGATCACTCTTCTTATTCTCCGTGCCAGGCCACTACCCTTGCCAGCTCACTTGCAGAGGGAGTTGACAGAGTTAGACACAGTCTTCCCCCACTACGACCCTAGGTAGATGCTACGAGCGCACCACGACCTCAGAGCTCCTCCACCTCCTCGTGCACCATGTGGACCGGTGCCCCCACCCTCTCCTTGGGGCACTCGCAGTACAACAGCTATACCAGAGATAGAGGAGCAGCAGGACATAGCCATTGGGGCTTTTGCAGATGCAGAGGCTGAGGGAGAGTTTGACTTCGCCTCAGACAGCTCGGATGATGACTATCCGCCGTCAGTGTCAGACCTCCCTCCTAGAGCACATGACCACGAGGCAGGGGGCTCTTCTAGTGCTTCAGACCCAGCTTTACTTGCTATTTTAGAGGGTATGAGGGCAGATCAGCGCCGTGCAGCTGAGGAGCAGGCGAGGAGAGACAGGGACCAGGCTGCCATCAATGCAGCCGTGCAGGCCAGGCAGGATGAGCTCCAGTGACAGTTTCTCACCTTTCAGGAGCAGCAGCTTGCGTTCCAGGCCCAGCAGACAGCGATGATGGGCGCTATCATGGCCACCTCAGGGATTTAGATTCCACAGATTCAGCTTCCAGGCACCTCGACTGTCAGACCACCCACTCCAGCGCCTCAGACTCAGTCTCAGTCTCAGCTGCCTCTCCAGCTACCAGCTCAGAGTCAGCCTTTCTCGACGCCGCAGCACCAGGTCTCCCAGGGTGCTATCTCCTCTGGTTTTGAGCAGGTACCCCAGTTTACACCGCTCCGCTCCGGTTTCACTCCTCAGTCAGCGTCAGCGTCACAGCTTATGTTGGACACGTCGACAGACCCGCACCTCAGCTTCTCATACAGTGCTCTGACTGGTGACCCTACGCCTCCACCTCTACAGGCTCCAGCCGCCTTTACGGCGCCAGTCACCACTAATGAGCGTCTGTCGTCGTCTGTAGCGTCGTCTGAGCAGCTTGCACCGTCTTCCACCGTGCTAGAGACGACAGCCACAGCGACCGAGTCCGTGCTAGCTTCGTCAGCAGGACTCGAGCAGCCAGCACAGCCCGTGACAGCTCCCGCACCTACAGAGCTGACCCGGACCGCTTCGCCAGCACGTGCAGCTTCAGAGGGTCACTCCACCTCCTCTGCCTCGACGGCCGACAGTTCAGACGATGCAGCTCGCTTTGAGGCCGTGCTGAGGGACTCCACTGCTTCGCCTCCTCCGCCGCCTTCTTAGGTTTTTTGGCGTTTGATGCCAAAGGGGGAGAGAGTGCGAGTATGAGAGTTAGGAGTTAGGGGGAGCTAGAGAGCTAGAGAGGGCTTTTACTATTCTTTTGAGATACTTTTATGTGTGCTACTCCATCATGCATCATGTTTATATTTATGCATTGCACTTGTGTGAGATACTATGGTTGTGAGACATGACATGTGCTTATTTGTGTTATCCTAATGTCATGTGGTTTGGCTCATATTACCTAGCTTCCGCATTTTACTCCGATGTACTTATGAGCCTTGTGTTCATTATCCTGTTGTATACAACTCACATATTTGGATGCAAGGTATTGGACGTGGTGGATATAAGCATGACTAATCCCTTTGCTCTTATTGTAACATGCTTATTGAAACCAAGTCATTTGAAAACCTCAACTCCTTTCATACTCGAGGTTGTCATCAATCACCAAAAAGGGGGAGATTGAAAGAGCATCTAGGCCCCTAGTGATTTTGGTGATTAATGACATTGTTGATTACTATGACTAACGTGTGTTTTGCAGAGGCAAAGTCATAGGTAAGGTCATGGTAAATAGATACTCGATGGACAGGGACGTATATGCCTACTTAATAGTGGAAATCATTTCGGTTTTCAAAGGATGGATGGACATCGTCAAGACTAGACTAGGTCTAAGTGCCATATGGTGAAGAAGGGCACTTAGAGTAGTTTAGGACTTTGTTTTTCTTTGACCGTACTATTAAGAGGGGCTTTGATCTAGTAGCTTGACTTAGGCAAGGCTTTAGGTTTAGGTGTGGCGCACACTTGGTAAACCTAGCACTAGGCAGCTCAGAGATAGTCCTTAGATCGAGAGGAACAAACTTCGTTTTAGAGCGATCGCGTTTCGACGAAGTTAGGGTGCCCAATGGGGCACCGGACGCTGCACCGGACGCTCTGTGAGTGCGTCCGGTGAGGTCCTTAGCTGTTGGAACAGTGCCGTGCTTAGGGTTAGGCACCGGACGCTGGCACCGGACTCACCGGGCAGCGTCCGGTCCCTTACCCAGGGAGGTTGCAAACCTGCCCTGAGCACCGGACGCTAGCACCGGACGCACCGGGTAGCGTCCGGTCCCATGCGCAGGGAGCATGTAAGTTTCCCCGGAGCACCGGACGGTGCACCGGACGCTGGAAGTTAGCGTCTGGTGACCTGTCAGAAGCAAGTATAGTTAGCCATTATGGAGCACCGGACGCTCGGTGCAGTGCGTCCGGTGCAACATAATGTGCGTCCGGTGACCCTGTTTTCAGTGGAAAACGGTTGGCTGACCTTTCGACTTCGTGGGTAGTATTTATACTCCTCCACCTCGTCCATGAGAGGTCTCTTGCCCATTTGAACATCAGAGAAACTTGTTGTGGAGCAAGAGAGTTGCAAGAGCCTAGAGAGGATTGAGATTTGAGTGGTTTCTTGAGAGAATCCCTCTGTAGTGAGTTCCAAGAGTCAAGTGTGCATCCACCACTCTCTAGAGCCTTGTTTGGGTCAAGTGAGAGTTCTTTGCTTGTTACTCTTGGTGATCGCCATCACCTAGATGGTTCGGTGGTGATTGGAGGCACGAAGACCGCCCGGAGTTCTTGTGGGTAGCTCGTGTCAAGCTTGTGAGCGGTTTTGGTCGATTCACCACGACGGAGTGTCGAAGAATCAGCCCGTAGAGAGCACTTGGTCCTTGCGTGGACCAAGGGGGAGCAAGACCCTTGCGCGGGTGGTCCAACGAGGACTAGTGGAGAGTGGCGACTCTCCGATACCTCGGCAAAACATCGCCGAGCACTTTCTTCCACTACTCCTTTACATTCTAGCATTTACTTTGTGCTTTTACATTCTTAGAATTGCCATGCTAGAATAGGATTGGAACTAGGTTGCAAAACTTTTATCCGGTAGCTCTCTAGGTCACACTAGGTACAAGGGGTGGAATTGGAGCTTATAGGTTGCTTAAATTTTTAGAGAAGCCCAATTCACCCCCCTCTTGGGCATCTTGATCCTTTCAATCAGCAACCCAGACAAGCTGTACAGTGGATTGACCACTCTCTACCAGAGAAGATGGGAGACCCTAGAAGACCTGTCATTCCTATCTCCATAGGATGCCACAACTTTCCAGAGGCTATCTGTGACTTCGGCGCAAGTGTCAACATTACTTCAAAGATGTACCTTAACAATTTCTTCTTCTCCTCTTTCATGTTTTCTTCGTACTTCTTTTCCCTCTGCCGCACGGTCAACTCTGGGTCTGTTATCTAGAAACCCTTGATCACTCTCTCAGCAATCTGCATTGGAGAGAGGTATAGGATAGGATGGTGCCTTTTGTTACTAATAGTGACCGTCAACCTGCACGGACAAGTCATCGTGTCCTAAAAATCATATAGTTATCCAATACAAATGTAGAGATTGGTCTATGAAGGTCGCAATCATCACTTACAAAGAGAATAAGATGATTTGGACGATGTCAAGGTCTTCTTCCCGCAATAGATTGTACATGTCTTGGAAGTCCATAGGCAGCTCCATATCGCCACCGAGCAAGTGGAACAACTCCAAGGGAATCTTGACGGTGAAACCTGTCATCCTAGCTTTTGCCGCTTCCATATACCACACGTGGAACTTCCTTGTATCCCACTTTTCGTCGTCGATGAGCTGGGCCTTAGGTAGCATGAACTTTCCAAGCTCATAGTGGCCAGGACAGTCTTCCGCCTCGGGAAATAGATTGATCTGGAGAGTATTTGTAGGCCTGGCAATAGTTACAAATGTTATTACCATTTCATGTGTTAGAAAGGTTACGAGAATATTATGCTTGTTTGTCTCATACCTTTTAGACGTAGTAGTGTACGGGACCAGTGTGGCGGTCATGCCTCCATCCTTGCTCGGTGGAGTAGGGGCTTGAAGCGTAGGAGTAGATGTTGGTGGTGGTGTCTTAGTCCTTGTTGCCTCCTCCGTGCCTCCTTCTTGTTGTATGCTTGGGCTCCGAGGTGGACTATTTAGAGGAGGGGCACAGGTTGCACCCATGTCTTTGTCCCCCTCATCTACTTGTGCCTTCTCATTATCTCCGCCATCGTCCTTGTCTTGTGCCTTCTCCTTGTCATGGCCATGGCCATCGCCATCGCCTTGTCCTTTGCCCTTGTCCTCGCCATCACCTTCAGCATCATCGCCACTACCATCAGGATCATCTGGGGGACAAGATCCAGCCACTGATCGTTGTGATCCGACAGTTGATGGCTGCGATCCTAGTGTCGGTGTCGGAGTTGGTGTCGGTGGAATGATCTCAATGTCTTCCTTGTTCCACAGAACTTCATGACCAACGGCCTGCCCAAGAAATCTGACGTGCTATATGTTTGGAAGGTCCAATTCATACTCTTCTTGCTCTGGCACATTCCAGAGTGGGGTCACGACCACATAGCCTTCTGGGATTTCCTCTGGGCTGAAATCTATGCTTTTGGGATGTAGCATTCCCTCAGCTATATACATCTTCTTGGATCTTCCGAACAGGATCAGGAGCTAGACGTGTGTGTCTTTCTGGACGTCCTTGGTCCACTGCCTTGGTTGACCCTCGATCATCGGCAGCGCTTGCGGTTGTTGAAGTGGAGCCGTGGCCAGGCCAGCCTCGCAAAACATCTGTGACCTCATTGCCACCATTTCAGGCTCATTGCTCGTGAAGGCTTCTTTTATTGAGTGTTTGATAACCTCGGCCATGCCTTCTTCGAAGCCTTTCTAATACAACGTGTCCTTGTACTTCTGCCTTGACTTGTATGCGGATGCGTTGGCCTGCCACGACTCGACCAACTTCCAGCTCATCTTGGACTAGACTACACGAACATGGCCGCGATGCTCTGGGGTTCCGAGGACCTCGGTCAGTAAGTCATGGCCCCTGCGGACCTCGATGTTGTCCATAGATTTGGCGGCCTGGACGTGAACCTTCTCCAACTCCTCATATTGCGGCTCGTTGCACTTGGTCGCGCCTGGCTTTAGCCTCTTCAGAACGCGGGCATACATGAACTCCTTAGCTCTAACATCGACGTCTTCGTACGGATCAGGAATCCCAGCAGCCTGTCTAGCCTGTTCTTCTGCCCGCCATCGAGCCCTATGTTTGACATATCCAATCATGCCCAAGTGGTGGGGATGCTTGTTCTGTTTCGCCAGAGCACTAAACTTGGCGCTCTTTGCCTCTGCTTCAGCGGTCGTCCTCATTCGGCATAATTCTTCCCATACATGCTCCTTCACGATAGTGTATTTCTGGCAGGGTGACTTCTTCTTCTTCAGAAAGTCCCGTGCCAGCATCGTCTTGAAGTTGCAAAAGGCACAAGACGCCACATGCATGGCCCACTCACAACACTTCTCCATGTCTGCGCCTTTGGGATAAGTGAACTTTCGGGTAACCTCACCCCATACATTGCCCTTGACGTCTTTCGGGACCTGGTGCCAGCTCGGCCAAGTGATCAACACCTTATCCCTGACTATGCAGGACACTTGGTTGCTGAACCGGCCAAGTACCTCTTGCGGACTCACTGGGTTTCCCTCTAGCCCCACCTCAAGGATCACGTGCACCACATCAGTCAACTCCCTCTGGTGCCTCCCGTGTTTCCCCCTCCTCCGCTTCTGTTTGGATTCTGAGGTTGTCGTGGAGGGAGCGGGGCCTTCTTCATGTCTGTTCTCTTCTCCGGACCCAAAGTCTAATGCCCGAGGCACAACTAAGATCTGTGCAGGATCAGATTCGGTATCTAGGTGGCGAGACTATGCACTGTGGGCTTCATCATCTGCTGGGTTGTACGTCGGATCTACGTCTTCCTCGATTCGACGTTTCTTTTGCGGTGGGGTCACGGACGCGCCACTTACATAGCTAGTTGAAGATGAGCTAGGGGTAGGCTCCCTCCAATTCTGAAATGGGTCGTCCGCCATTTCTATGTGCCCAAACACAAATATAAAAATTATATTTCAGTGAAATAATTAGCATTGAAGCATGTACATCAAATAGAATCTGAACTCGAGTTCTCTCATCCACCAAAAGCCAAAACTTAGAGTCAATCTTATTATGCTGGGATAATATCACAGCATAAGAGTAGGAAACTAATCAAATTGAACACAGTGGTTTGGAGGTGACAACATTTTAAGTAGTGAATAGATACATATAGGTAGATATACTTCTTATTTGCAGCGGCTAGAATTATTTCTTTTTCTAAAAGAAAGATATACTTCTTAAAACTCTGAAACCAGGTATTTCTTTACTCTGCAGATACTTTGTTTTATCAAGAAGATTAATACAGTGCCTTTTTTGTAGTGTGAAGTACTCTCTGCTATGCTGCTACCAGCAATTAATTGAAGCCAAGCCCAGGCCCGCAAACACAGTGAGACTTCAATCTTTTAGTTTTCATCAATATGTAGGTAATGTACATAACAGATGCCACATCCATCACTTAGTACATAGATGGACAGGTAATGTTAAACTATGGATCTCAAGGAACTGGAAATATGGACCGTATGAACAAGAGCAGGAATCAAAGCATCACAAATTAGTACTTCCAAAACTAACTTTATAGTTCCATGAAACCCAAAATATCAGAATGCTTATATTAGTGTTTGCCAAGCATATATTGATGACTTATGATAATATATAACACACCCACTAGACTTGCCAACCTAGGTGTCAAATTACTTCTACATTTGTAGTACTCAACATCTATCAACAAATGATTCAAATGGATTGCACCTACATCTAGCGAAGAAATAACGCAGGACAAATGGTGGCATAAATGGAAGCATAGGATAAAAGCTCATAACCATATCCCAGTTTCTCTGTGATATACAGTATCGCAACATGCGCGGCGGCGTTTGAAACCACAGAAGCTCACGGCTTACCTAAAAGCCATCCTGGAAGGCAGCAAGTTCGTCTTTGCGCGTGCCCTTATCTTAATCGCGTCAATTTTCCTTGGTGAGACGCTCGGCGCGACATCAAGAGCCCTTCGCCGTCCTTATACAGTGGATCAAGTGCAGCCTTCTTCATCTCCCTGAAATTTTCCAACCACTTCGAGGAGCCATACACAACGTCGTCTTCATCGATGTGGCTGACTAAACCCTCGATCACCTCGATATCCTCGGGTTCCTGCACGGTAGCCGTCTCGCCATCTACAACACCATCTGCCATCTCCCCGAGTATATCCTCCACCGTGATGTAATCACGAGCACTGTCATTGTTGCCACAGGTAGGCTCTGCAGTCGTTGGAGATGAGATGGGCGCTCTAGGTTCTTGGTTTATGGTTGTCGACGCCGAGCTCAAACTAGATTCATCGCCACTGGGCTCCACTCTTTCACCGTGATGAGTCCAGACTGTGTAACCCTCCATGAAACCAAACCGAATCAAGTGATACTACACCGTACCGTCGTTCGTGAAGGCTGTCAGGTTCTTGCAGTGAGAACATGGACATATTGTTGTCGTCTGCTTCGATCTCACACGGTGAGCTTTCGCTGCAGCAATAAACTTCCTCACTTCAACAAGGTACCGCGGGTCAAGCACCCGATTCATCCAGTACATCCATTTCGACCTATCCATCTCGTGCCTGCGAAGAAGGTTTCATATGCATCCATTAAGAATCTAGACAAAAACACAACTTTCTCTCTTCTCCATGAAACTAGATCTAGATCTAGCTATATATAGACATAGAGGAGGCTCAAAAGTGAGAGAAAGAGGAGAAAGAGGGGAGGGAGCTCCTATGTACCTCTTATGATGTCCTACTCAACCAAATCAAAGTTCTAAACCACAATTCAATTGTTTGGTCAAATTTTAGGGCAAAACCACTCCCCCCACGATTTGGAAGAGATCAGCCGTGAGGAAGAGGAAGAGGGTCGACTAGCTGCTATTTATAGTGCCAACGAACTACCGAAGCGGTCAACATAAAACGCCTGCTGCGGTTAATGTCAGTTAACCGCAGCGGGCATCTTAAACTGCCCGCTACGGTAAATGCATTAACCGTAGCGGGCATGTTATGACGCCCGCTGCGGTTAATAAGATTAATCGAAGCGGGCCACTTATATTGCCCGCTACGGTTAATCGTTTGCCGCAGCGGGCGTTCCTGTGGTCGGTAGTGTTGGCGTGTGGTTGAATAACCGTGGCGGGCGAAGACTGTGCCCGCCACGGAGGTGGAAATGGGCTCGTTGCGGTTAATCAATCCTGTAGTATTGTTTGTTGGATCGACTAAATAGAAGGTTGAGCGGAGATAGTCGATCAAGACGTGTCAGGCCACGACAAGTTGAGAAGGAAGACGTGTTAGAGTTCATTACAAGGAAAGATCAGAGTCCAATTTACCTTTTTAGTAGTCATATTTTGTTAGGACATATGATTAGGTTTCTAGGTTATAAATACCAAAGGCCCGATCATTGTAAAGGACATCCACAATTCAATATAAAACCTTTTCGGCTCCAGCAACAAACTTAGGAGTAGGAGTAGAAGTAGATCTCGACAAGAACTTCAACAAATCGAGCTGCATTGGTTGATTTCGACCTTCAATTTGCTTGTAAGTATTGTTACAGTTCATATCTAGTTAAACACGACTACATCATTTTATCTCATGTTAAGCTTGATTTGAACTAGTTATCAATTTAGATATTATTTGTAAGGCTGCATTACTTTAATCTCTTATAAGTAATTAATCTAAGCTAGTTATCGGCTCTACCAAATCAGCGACTTGATAGATTCATTAAGTTACCAATATTATTTGTATTTAATTATTTATTTATTACAATAATATCATGCCCAATCAAGATTTGACAGATTAGATTAAGCTTTATCTTTGTCATGACGAATTCTAATAAATGTTAATTATTGAATAATCGACCAAACCTACATTAACTAATCTATCGATCTTGATTGTTATATGTTGTGCGTTCGAGATATCTATTTAATCATAATTAATCTGGAAATTAATCCTAACCCGATCATGATAAAGTAGATAGATCTTGTTCGTGCTTCATGAACCATGCATCGGCTAAATAGCTGATCCCGTTATGCTTCAGTGAATAGTGCGTGCATGTGGATTCAATCAGCATATTAAATAAACTAGTAATACGTGTTGAATTTATTGAAACCCGATGGGCTTTAGATCAGGTAAATAAAAATTTAATGCATTTATGAAAATAACTTGTTAAGACTGCAGACCTTTAGACCAATTTTGATATGTTATCGTTTATTTAATAAATAAAAGAATAAACATGTATAAGCTATATGTTTTACATAGACACTGTATCGACTTATTAGTTGATCCAGTCACCTCTGCTCATAATACGATCATACAACTTGCTTTAAAGAGTGATTTAAATAAATGAATTAATAGATAATAAATATTATAATCTATCATTATTGAATTACTGTTAGGAGTTGACTCTTTAGTCAATTTTCTTTAATCAACGGATATTATAAGCAATTTTCTTCAAATTGACTAGGACGCTGTAGATCTAAATCACTAAGCTGAGTTCGTGCGTTGAGGGCCAGGAGGTTAGGAACTCTAGCTTCTAAGCGGTCTCCGAGAGCCTTCGATTGTGTTCACGTGAAGACCATTTTTTACCCATATATATATAAGATAGTTACTCTCATCTATGTATCTCTAGATTTAAGGTGTATATGACCGGACAAAATGTATATAGACAAAGTATATGATCATACTAGACCATCTAGAGTGATATGTATGTTAAGTATGCATACATACGTAGAGTATATGGTTATACTTATTGTATATAATATAGTAGTGGCATTTTAGTAATATATTTAAAATATAATTTTTTTAAAAAAAATTTCGCGTGGTAAGATCTAGAGTATCTTAATATGAGTATATAAACATACTCAAACTGATAAACAAGTATGAATACATACACAATGTAGTTTATTGAAGATAAGAGTAACTACACGTACGTGTACAAAGGAATTTCCATATATATATATATATATATATATATATATATATATTCGCTATATTATATATATATATATATAATGTAACTTTTGTCCACTCATTTTGTCTGTCACACCTCTCCAACTTCCCATTCGGTCAAATAGCGCGATGAGGTGGGTCTTGCACGCACGCGCTGATCCCATCCCGGCCCTTTGCTGGATGCTAAGGCCTTATTTGGTTCCTAAGACTATCTCCAACAATCGTCACCCAAAATACAAGATCCATTTGTCCTTTGGGTAGCGCTACAGGTAAAAGGTTCCATACTTATTTTTAGTCTTCTCCAACAACAAGACCTAAAAGACAACACTCTCTGCAAATGGGTCTCGAGGAGAGAGGATACCCAAATTTGGGTTATGCCTCTCCTGATACCCAAAGTGGGTCTTCTGTATGGGTCCTCTGTTGGAGGTTATAGGTATTGTGTTAGAGACCCATTTTGGGTTTGGGTTCCCAAATGGGTCTTCTGTTGGAGATAGCGGGGAAAAGTTTTTGGTATTGTAATATTTTTGTTTGTATTTAGTAATTATTGTCTAACCATGTATTAATTAGACTCTATAGATTTGTCTCATAAATTATAGACAAAATATGCAATTAGTTATTTTTTATCTATATTTAATACTCCATGTATGTGCCGCAAGATTTGAAGTGATAGAAATCTTAAAAAGTTTTTGGATTTTGGATGTAACTAAGCAAGGCCTAAATCAGGAGATTTGGGTGCAATAATATTAAAACTTGGTCATGTTAAACATTAGCAAATATACTGAAAAAAACGTTAGCATAGATATTTCAAGTACAAGACATCAGTATATGACAGAGTACATAGTCTACGTAATATTTTAATTCCACGAGCAGGCTCTTCACAAATTTGAAAGCAAGACTCTTGCCAAATCATAGTCAGAAAGTGGAAGTTTTTTTGTACCATATATTATTATGTTTGTCAAAGTGCTAATAAATTTGATTAGAAAACAAACAGAACAAAACAGATCTAATGCTATACCACTATGTTTTACCCGTTTCTATAGTCCTATCTATTTTTTTCAAAACAACCTAATGTCTACATTGCCTAAACACAAGGCCTCCTCTAGTCTCTTAGTTCCTAGATCCAGAGCGGGCTCGCTCCCGGCGTCGAGCGTGAGCGGGCTAAGGCCCTGGATCTAGGAACCAAGAGAGGAGAGGAGGCGTGGGCTCGTGGGTATGGAAGACGAGACGTCGGCGGAGAGGGGGAGTTGCGCGGGGTGAGTGTGAGGGTTGGATGAGTGATGAGATTTGATCCAAATAACCTAAGCCATGAGTAAGAGAAATGAGAGGCTAGATTGGATGTCATGCATTCATTTTAAATGTTTTCTATTTCAGAGTGCATTTTTTGAATCCACAATTTTTTTGAAAACCTAAATTGTTTGCTTGGTTGCTGGTTGAAGATAGGTTTAGTACCAGTAACATTCTAAAGAGAAAGCATATGCACCTTGATGATTAGTCCTGTGTTTTGTGCAGTACTGGATAGAGGAAACAAGTTTTTACCTCTTCTTTAAATGCCCTTTTAGTCAGGACTGCTGGAACTCCATCAATGTGCACTAGGACTTCACCTTACAGCCTTTGGACATGATTATTCAGGCTAGAACATATTTTGGCAATTTTATTTTCAGGGAGATCTTGATATCAGCTTGTTGGACTATCGGGAAATCAAGAATGGCATCAGTTTCGACAGCAAGCCTGCCTCTTTGCTTGATTGGAGAACATCTCTTAAAGAAGACCTTGGCTTGGTTTGTATCAAAGCTAAGAAAAAAATTGCTGACCCCCTTTGTTTGTTTGTTTCTGCACTTTGGGCTTTGCAAGTCTTATAATTTGTACAATTATTCATTGTAGCTTTGTACTACTTATTTACACAGGGGGACATCTGATGTGGTAGCGTTAGGAATGTTTACATCAATTTATTATATGTATAATAATATAATATTGCCATATTGGTAGAGATTGAGTCCACCGCGTGGCAGACGGAGCTGGCGCTACTGCTCTGTGTCAACATGGTTTCCAGCTGCCCATGCTCTGCGTCAACATGGTTTCCAACTGCTCATGCTCTGCGTCAACATGGTGTCCAACGGCTCATGCCGGGGCCTCACGCTGTCTCCAATCATCGCCATGCTGACCAGGGACCTTGACAAGGTCAGGAAGCTCCTCGTCGTCGGCGGCACCGGCACGTGTTGCGCTGGGCCGCGTCAGCGGGTATGGCCTGCACAGAACCACCAACGACAACGCCGTGCCCTGCCAAAGATTGACATGTGCGTGCATGCAGCGGTGCAGGCCCTCGCGTCGTATGTGGTCCTGTTTAGATGGCGACGTTGTTGACCTCGACTACGTTACTCTTCTATATAATACATTAAAGATCATATTAAGTGTTACTGTATTACATCCATAGTACATTAATAATTATACTTAGTGTTACTCTATGTTAGATTTGTGACAATCGCCATGTCATATCTTAGGAGTATTTGTGATGATTTTTATGTTATTTGAATTGTGGCAATTACCTCAACGTACACCAACACGCGCAAAAGCCATATGTGCATCAGATGGATATGTACGTAGGGATTGGTTGCCTAGTAATTCCTAGCCAGGCTAAGACTTATGTTGTCTTTGGTTTCCCTAGATTTGAACAAGGAACTATTCCAACTTCTTAAAACTTCTTCATAAATTAGTGAACTAATTCCAACTGAAATCATTATGAGGCTCAATCTAGAGCAATTGAAGAAACCATTAGCCATGACGTAACTTAGGCCGGCCCCAACTAGCTAGGTTATCATTTGATTTGTTGCCTAAGTTTATCCTCCCTAGATTTAGTTGTAATTAGTTGCCTGACTTGCATTGAGTTTACTATTTTCTTTGTTGTGGGGAGTATATATAACACTAGCCATTTAGGGTCACTCCTAGCTTCTGACCCTCACTAAAAAAAGCGGGGAGAGGCTGAGGGTTTCTGAAAGCCCTAGTTTGGTTTTGGATAATTGATGAAACCCTAATACTAACCTCTATGCTAAGTGTGTGTAGACTTAATGAGGTTGGTACATGCCAAGTAATGGAGCAATAGATGATCATAGTGATGAAGGTGATGACCACAAGATGATCAAGTGCTCAACTTGGAAAAGAAGAAAGAGAAAAACAAAACCCTATGGAGATCAAGGCAAAGGTATTGTTTAGAGTTTTAGTTTTTGTGATCAAGACACCATAGAGGGTGTGATCACATTTAGGATAGATGGTCGTACTATAAAGAGGGGAATTCTTTGGCTAAGCGGTTGTCAAGTGCCACTAGGTGTCATTGTTCATGTGCATGCATTTAGAACCTAGTGAGCTAACTTAACTCCTTCGAAGAAAATGATTGTGAAAATGCTAACACACGTGCACATGTTGGTGTACACACTTTGTGGTGTTGGCACACTTTGAGAAGGAGATGGAGTTTGAAGGGTAGAGAGAGGATGGGTTCCTCTCTCTCTCCCGCCGAGTTTGCGAGGCGGGATTCGGCGCTTTTTGAGAAAATGAAGTGCATATCTTCGATTGCGCCGGTGGGAAAATTGGAGAAGTCGCAAGCTGAGAAACACTCATCGGACGCTGGCCACTGAGGCACCGGACGCCGAGTATGTGCGTCCAGTGTAGTCAGTGCCTGGCCCAGCTAGGGTAAGGCACCGGACGACAGGCACCGGACGCAGGCTTGAACGCCCGGTGGTGTGTGTCCGGTGTGAGGTCTGTTTTGCAATGCTCCCTGGGTTTAAGTCCGGTGAGCACCGGACGGTCCGGTGCTCAGCGTCCGGTGCCCTACACATTTTGCGAACCTCCCTGCGTTTAAGACCGGTGTGCACCGGATGCGTCCGGTGCCAACTTAGGTGCGTCCGGTGCTCTGCAGGTTACCGTTAGAAATCAACGCGAGAAATTCAAAAGGCGACACGTGGCCGTCTCTGGAGCACCGGACGCAAGGGTTGAGCGTCCGGTGCCTCCTGAGTAGCGTCCGGTGACCCCGCAGTTTGCCTAGTGAGAGAGCCAACAACTCTATTTGTTTGAGGGGTCTATAAATACGTGTTGGCCGGCTTAGGGCTCATCCTCTTGGCATTCTAACATACTTGACATCCTTGTGAGCCTAAGCAAACACCTCCCACTCATCTCCTTCATAGATTATTCATCTTTGTGAGATTAGGAGTGATTCCAAGTGCATTTGCTTGGAGTGATTGCATCTAGTGGCACTTGGGGATCGATTTGGCTATGGTTTTCTTGTTACTCTTGGTGGTTGCCGCCACCTAGAAGGCTTGGAGCAGCGGAGGAGCTTTGACACGAGTTGGTGATTGTTCGTGGCCATCTCCCGGTGA
Organism: Sorghum bicolor; assembly: GCF_000003195.3. Classification (NCBI taxonomy): domain Eukaryota; kingdom Viridiplantae; phylum Streptophyta; class Magnoliopsida; order Poales; family Poaceae; genus Sorghum; species Sorghum bicolor. The sequence goes on from NC_012874.2 coordinate 17,283,625, forward strand.
TTGTGAGGGGTCTTGTACCTTCCTCGGCGGAGAGCTGAAAGGTAACTCTAGTGGATTGCTCGTGTCATTGAGTTACCTCACTTGTGGGTAGGTTTTTGTGGTGTCCTATTGAGGATGAGGTTCGTGCTACACCTCTTAGCCACCGAACCACCAAGTGTTGGTCGATACAACGGGGACGTAGCGTGCCGGCAAGCACGTGAACCTCGGGAGAAAAATTGTTTGTCTCCTTTGTGTTTGTTCATTGGATTTCTCCTGGTGATTGGACTTCATATTATTGATTGGTTCATCCCCTCTACACGGCGGTATAAAGATCAAACCATCTCTCTTACATTCCCGCAAACTAGAGTAGCTTACTTACTTATATAGAAACTTTAGATAGCTCTCTAGTGTAAGTAGTGACATAGCTCTTGTGTGTCTAGTGATCATATCAACTAGAATTGTTGGATAGGTGGCTTGCAAACACCTCAAGCTAGAGCAAAAAGCTTCGCTTTGTTATTTACTAATTACTTGCTCTAGTGTGTCTGTAGAATTTTTAAATAGGCTATTCACCCCTCTAGCCATATTAGGACCTTTCAGTTCCCCACTGTTATTCTAACGGAGTGCTAGCGGAACTGTGGAGGAAATGGGGAGCAAGCCAAGGTAGAGAGTAAGTCTATGGCAGAGGTATTAGTGAAATGCGGATTAAATGCCCATTAATTCATCTGGGAATTATTACTGTGTTTCTTGCAGGGACCATCCGTGTATTTATAGCACAAACCCGAACGCGGGGTTCAATTACATAAGGGCACCGCCTATTTATAAACACCTTGGCAGATGTGGAGGGGCACTGTAATAATCTTTCCACACCAGTTTGCCAACCCCCTGGTGTTAGACAAGATTTCTTCTTCTATCACGACCTCTCTACTACCGAGCCACGGACTCTCGCACTGCCCAGTGTTGATATTTGAAGGAATTGATCTGCAAGCGCACGGATATCGGTGAGCACTTCACCTGGGAGGTTATCCAGAGTATCGTATTTATATTTTTACCACTAGGAGAAAGAGTACATCTGACTAACCCGGCCTATTACTACTAACCTTTAGGCTACAAAGAATGTTTCTCGATGTGAGTGATAAATAGAGAAGACTACAACCGTAATCTCCTTCTAATCTTGGTAAGAATGATCTACTGTTCTAATGGGGAGGCTAACGGAATCTAGACACCACAGAGGATGTTCAACCCACACCTATAAACCCTATCCTTCCTGCTAACGAGATATGGTCTGCAAAGGTAACTCGGAAATGTCATGTTCCTCGCTACTACCACGGTCTAGCTAGTCAGGGAATATCTATGAGTATCCTAGCCCAAACACCACGTCTACGCTAGAGATGATTACTCTAAACTCTATGCGAAGAGATTAAAGTAAACTCATAAACCAAAGAACAATAAAACAAGAACTTACTAGAATTTAGAAGTCGAAATACTGAAGAATCCTAGGAGCAAGCTTTGGGTTAGGAGAACTTGATCCCGCAGGTACAAACTCAGAGTAGACACCGACAGGTCGGGCTTCCTCCGATCTACACCTCTACTCTATCTCTCTCAATCTAGTAGAAACTAGAAGATCTAATTCTACTCACATTCGATGCTAAGCCTAAAAGAAATTTTATTTAGAGGAGAGGTATTCCTTCGAGGGCTCCTCTCAACTCTATGATGAACTTGTCTCCTCCAGGGGCCAGGGGGTCTGGTTTTATAGTCCCCTCAAGTGAACGTGAGCCATTGGATCAAACCGACATTGATTGGACGGTTATCCTTGATCCTTTAGGTCGGTGGAGCGTCGTCGACGAAAAGAGTTCTGATTGGCATCCAGGAGGGGGCGGCCGCCCTGGTCCTCAGGGCGGGCGCCCTGGGCGAGGCCCCTTTCGGCCTCCGCTTTGACCCCTTGGCTTCTGGAGTCTTCTAGATGGTATAAAATTACGCGGTGCGTTGATATCTCTATGTAAACCCTAAACCCCCTGCAGAAACAGATAAACAACAAAACTCGTTGAATTCTGTCACATCAAACCCTAATTCTAGGTGTTGTTTGCATATTGGTTCTTTCTCTTGTTTATTTGATAATTAAAATTAATACTTAAGAACCGTCAACAAATACCCCCATACTTAGGCTTTTACTCGTCCTCGAGAAAAGGATGGTTAAGAACAATATCTGAGGTAAAACATTTTAAAACATTCTCTTCATACCTACAGGGTATTAAAATCCACTGTGTACTATAGTCAGAGAAGTATATGGTTAAGAGTAGAGATCCATTCTTCCTTTTAATCCTGTAACTTGGAGTTTTTGTATATTTTTGAAAAGAAAGTTAGCATACCTTTTATCCTTATATGTTCTCTCAGATCACTCATTATCTTTTATATATCTCACTGAGGCTGTTTTAATTTGCAAAAATTCTCAAGCATACTTACCTTGTATTTATTGCTTGATCAAAACGGGATCCAATGAGGGAAATGTCATACTCTTAGATCAAAGACTTTGGAAATTAAAAATCTTTGTCAACTCTTGCTGGCATATTGCTTATTAGAGGGACCATGGGCTATCATTTTCTTTCTTTTCTCTTTTCACTTTTTTAAGTGGATACCGAGGTACCCCTAATTCTACTACCGGCACTTGTCCATTTTTTTCTGCGAGGTTATCGATCACTTGCTTCTTTTTATTTTCTCAAAATATCTTTATTTTTGCATAGCCCATGCCTCTAATGCAATAATACTTCGGAAGAGTGAATCTTTCTGAATAAATATATTGATCTTAGGAGCATGATAAATCTCTCAACAAGGGTCTAACTCATTTTGAACAAACTCAAAACAGAGTAGATAGCTTTTATAATCATAATTAATATTTCAGTTTTATCAGGCATATAAAACACTGAGGATGGTAGCTAGAATAAATTTCCAAGCAACAATGATATCAAGAATAAGAAACTCATACTCTACCGTCTCACATTCCACAAAGACTTAAGTAACACAGGGTTTTAAAAATATGATTTTTCAATAATTGCAAGTTTCAGGAAATATCACAGAGTGAGATTAATCATGATTAGAAACATTTTAATCTTTTTAATTTATCATGTCGGAAACAGTATTCTACATAACCCAAGATATGTGTATGTGTAAAGTGTGCAGAGTGTGTACCTGAATCGTGGAGTAGTGTAGTCGAAGTGTGTTTGCCATGTCGAGGGATCTCCCCCATACTTGTTTTCTGCTTTCTTGCACAAAAGTAAAGTAGAGACACACAAGACGTAATAATAATAATAATAATAATAATAATAATAATAATAATAATAATAATAATAATAATAATAATAATAATAATAATAATAATAATAATAATAATAATATTAATATTAATATTAATATTAATATAATAATAATAATAATAATAATAATAATAATAATAATAATAATAATAATAATAATAATAATAATAATAATAATAATAATAATAATAATACTCTTTATTAATCTTGAGGCATTTATTACAAATGACTAGTAGCAAACTGACGATAATAGTGAAATCTAAACCGAATTTAAAGATAGATAACTAAGATGCATTGCCTCAAGATCTAATCTAGATAACTTAGCGGCGCTCTAATTCCTTGATCTTCTTATTGGCACTGGCAAGATCATGCCTAAGGCCTAGTATAACGGTGTTGTGGTTAGAGAGCTGCCTAGTGATGGAGTTAACTGAGGACTGGAGGTCTATGATGACTCTGTCTAGCCTGCGAACGTCCTCATCAATATCTACTATAGTCTTGCGACGCTTAGGAGGTGTCTCAAAAGCATTGAGAGCATGCTTCGGGGCTGCCTTTGGAGGGATGAAACGGACTTTGGCTGCTCTAATCCCTTCAAAGTAAGGTCTCTCCTCCTCCGTAGTGTAGCGAATTGGGTCTAGGTGGAAGGATCCTTGTGCCGGCTGGCACCTTAATGGTGGTCTTCGTCTTGGATGATGATCCCTTGAGGAGTAGGGGTTGTGGCGGTGCGGTGAGAACTGGTTGAGCATGGTAGGATTGGGTGGAGCTGCGCTGGCATAATGGCATGGCTTCTAGTTGTCGCTCTGTGTTGGCTGGGACGAGAGCACGGGCGTCGGGGTCTTCTTCAGGCTCCATGTTGAGGCTGAAGGGGACGACTTTCCAATCATCGTGGAACTTCTTGGCCATTGGAGCAACGAGGGACTAAACAAGCTCTAATTGAAGAAGAAGAGAAGGCTTGGGTGGATTGGTGTTTGAAAACTGATGTCAGGGGTCTGTTTATATAGGGGTCAAAAAGTGCCTCTAGGGGTTGTTCGGGTTGCTCCCGTCGATGTGCGTGCGAAACTTTCCTTCTGAGGGATTATTCGGATTACCATAAGTGTGTTTTCCATAACGGAGGAAATTGGGACCGAGAGGGGTCAGGAGCTGGGCGCCCGCTGTAACACTCTCGTGTTAAGCGAACTAAAACATGACATGTCATCATGAGCATTGCATAGTCTATTGTTAAGTAAACCCTGATGCATTAACCTAAAATAAGTTTATTTTGGATGAATGTGTTTAGGGATTTAAAGTGTGTTTAATTTATGTATGGATGCTTGTTTTGGAGTTTAAAAACTTTGGGTGAAAGTTTTTCCGAAAGGCTTAGGGGGGGAAAACCCTAGTTTTCAAAACCCTAAATTTGCCCCTTTTGTGTAATTTAAAAACTAAGCAAAATTTGAAGTTGAGTTCAAAAGCAAAGTTGTAGATCTTGTCAAGATGTACAACTTTGGTGTTTTGAGTTTTTGAAGTTTCAGTTCAAAATTCAAAGTAATTTTGAAAATACAGATTTCCGAAAAGTGTCCCCTTTTCTAAATTGAATCTCCAATTCAAAATCTGTTTGGAATTTTGAAAATTGGTCAACATGAAAGTTGTAGGGTTTGAAAAGTTGAACAACTTTTATGTTGGAAGTTTTTCAAGTTGTTATGTAAAATCAAAAGTAATTTTAGAAATTCTGTTTTGCCCTAATTCAAAAATTTGGGATTAAGCTTGAATTTCAAACTGTTTGGCTCAAATTCATCCCTTTCCATTTCAAATCTGTCTTTGGTCATTAAAGATGTTTTGTAGCATTCAAAATTCTGAGCATTTGATATTTTGACATATTTTTGTCTTCTATTCAAAAATTCAAAGTAATTTCATAATTTCAGAAAGGGTATTTCAGGGAAAAGAAGGATATGCTCCTATCTCTGTTCATGGCGGTGGACCGCCGAGCTTGAGCCGGCATTTGACAGCGCGTGAACCACCGTTTAACCTCGTCCAAACGCGTGCTCGCATCCGTGGCAAGGTGAAGCAGCTGCTGGCAAAGTGGAGCGCGACGTGCCCTTCTCTGCTGCGCTCGCGACACCATTTTCGCCACCGGAGCACCGAAGAGCGGCACTTCATCCAAATCCAAATTCGTCGAAACCAGTGATCTATATCCAAATTCACCGTGGACCTATATTGGTCACTTCCTTGCGCATCTCCTGAGCCTAGCATTCCTTTCCCTTTCGCACCAGAGCCCCGATTTCCGTTGTCTTTCTCTCCGCCGGCGACAGAGCGCCGCCGTGGGAGCCCTCACCGTGGCCAAGCCGTTCTCGAAGGTTGCACGCCATTCTAGTTGGTGTTCCTACCTCTCCTTGTCTTTCTGATGCTCATGCGCTTGCTAATTTTCCTTGGGCACGAGCAGGTTCACCGGAATAACGCCGCCGAGCCAGAGCGTCCGCCCGATCGCACTGTCTCCGTCGCCAACATCTTCAGCTACTTCTCCCACCGTGGTGACGTGAGCATCGTGTTCCCTACACCACCTTGAACCTCCCTACGCCATTCGTTTGCTCTCTACCGGGTCCTAGTGGCCGGCCGACAGTCGGCCATGGCGACCGCCCGCTCCTATCGTGGCCGAGGTGGTAGCAGTGAGGTAGAGCGTCCGCGAGTGGTACCAATGGAGTCGCGGAGTTGAGGCGGAGCCGATGCGCGCGCGCGCGGAGGCCGAGGGCCTCACTATCGGTCGCCGGAGTTGCGGCCGAGCCGCCGTGCGTGAGAGAGAGAGATCTGACGGGTGGGGCTACCCTGTCAGTGGCTGAGAGAGAGAGAGAGCGCGCGGGCGTGCGCGGCGCGGACGCGGGCCGGAAGCAGTGGGCCGGTCTGCGGCCCAGTTTCCAAGCAGCCCACTGCGCAGTAGTCTTTTTCTTTTTCTTTTTATGCAGTTTTTGTTTTATATTTGAATTTGTGTAGTAAATTTTGTGCTAATCCAAAAATTGTGAAAATTTTTGTATAGCTTACATAAAATGGATAGAGCCTAAGAAAAATGTTAGGTTTGATTTTCTGGTAATTTTCATGTATACATAAATTGCCTTTGTTTATTAATGAATAAACCTTCCATGATTTTTAATAGTTCATAGGTATATCCAAAAATCATGAAATTTAATATGTGAGCTTGTGTTAATGTTATTTAGCTCCATGATTAATTTCAGCTCTGTTTGATCAAGTATGCTCTGTTTCTTGATAAAGCTATTTAAAATGCTTATAAAAGAAATAGAAATAATTAATCCCTTTAGGAGTTGGGTGATATTTTGGATTATTTGACAACCATGGTTACTTAGCATGATATGCTCCCTGGTTATGGTTTATTTTCATGTAAATAATCTTTATGGTATGATGGATTCACAATTATTGCTTAATAAAAATAATAAAGTTGGTTTAGTAGTGATTTATGCTTTGATAGCTAGCTTTGTTTGTTTCTTTACCATGAAGGTAAAGTGTACTCGAGATAATCATATTTTGTTATATCATCCAAGAACATGTAACTTGTCTTTATCATACCTTGAGTATATCATAATCATGCATATGCACTTTTACGTATAGAGTACGCTCCGGAAGAATCTGATCACCAGTGGGTTTCTTCCGAGTTTGTGGATCCTTCGAGAGTAGTTGAGTTTCCGAACTTCCCTTCCGGTCAAGGCAAGCCCCGGACATTAAACCCTACCCTTGTATTTTCATAAAGTTATTTATATCACTTGAGTTAATATGATGCATTAGGTGAATAGGAGTTGAGTGAATCCTATTTGCTGCATTATCTACCTTGATGATTTCCATATTAACCTTGATACCTGCTTTATGAAAATACTTAGTATGCTTAGCCCTGCTTATTAGATAAGTTTTCAAATGAGAACGTTTGAAGGGTCGTTGTGGAATACTCTTATAGTTAATGATGTTCAATTTGAGACCGGTCGGTGGACTTGCTTTAAGAATGGAGTCTTAAAGTAGTGTCTCCAACTGAGTCGATTAAGGACCGTACCGTTGATTGGCCTGTTGTGATTGAGAACTTTGAGTACAGCCCACATGCGGCGGTAAGCCTTACCTATAGCTATTCCGATACTTGAGAACGGCTAACCGCGTACTGGGAGTGGAAAGATGGCGAGAGTAGCGTGTACCCACCTTACGGATCTGAGATGACCGGGAAACATCTAGATTGGCTGTAGGATGGTGGTGTACTGTACTCTCGGGTGACGCTGGACCCGTTCTTGTATGGGAGGATCTATAGAAAAGGTTGACATATGCAAGATTAAGTTCTACATATGTCGTGTGGTACTGAATCCCCAGCTGGGTTTAATCGATTCGAATCGCCGTGTTTCCTCGGATATGGAGCCTCAATCCTCGTACCATCATCGTAGTAATAAATGAATCTTTGATATAATAAGAAGGTGATTTGCTTATGAAAGTTGGATAATGATCTTGGCTAGTTATAAGTGATAATCTTGAGTTAAAACTTGAAAGTAGGCTTTAATCTTAGTAAGCTTTTATGCAAAAGAAATACTTGATTTTGATAAAGCCTTACCTTGAATCCCTATAGCCTGCATACCTGAGTCTTCACCTATTTTCTAGTCGGTTAAGTCTTGTTGAGTACTTTTGTACTCAGGGTTTTATAACCCCTGTTGCAGGTGAATCTCTTGATAATCCTTTTGATGGTCATGGTTACTTTACTCTTGTGGAGGAGAGTGATGATGATGAACCTGATGTGTGACCTTGGGCAAGTAAAAACTTGTTGTGTGATCTATGGTTTATGTAATATAAAGTTCCGAAGCTTTTATGTATTAAATACTTATGGTTTGTAAACCTTGAACTTAAGTTTCAATCTATGTTATGTAACCTTTCCGCTTTTACTCTGATTTCTCTTATCTATGAAATGTTGTAATACTGTGATGCTTGATGAGGGAATTCCTGAAAAGATTGTTACGTGGATGATTCGGGTTTCCCGAGGACACCCGACAGACTTCTTGAGTCATTTGGAACTCGTGCACGTCGATCAGAAGTCTTTGGGACAATGATGTGTGCATGTGGGCCACTTAATTCAGGAGGTTCTGCCACAGCTGGTATCAGAGCAGGTTTCCCTTAGAAAGTATAACAGTATTCAATTTGGAAAACTTCAAAAGCTTTTGAGTCAAACCAAATTTCAAATTAGTTTGAGTCCAAATTGCTTCTAAGCTTGTCTTATGCTTCTAACTTGTCTCAATTCATTCTTTAGACTTATCCTTCTATCCAACTGGATATGTTCTTAGTATAATTATGGTGATATTTATATACAAGGAACGATGCTTATAATGTTATAATATTGCCCTATTTATGAAAAGAACGTTTATGCACTTTTATATCAAGTGACTAATTTAAAGATAATTACTTGTTTGATGTATGCTTTGTTCGTAAGTACGCTTCATGCATCATTAATGATAACATGTAATTAACTTTCCTCCTTAAAGTTGTTAATAACTAGGGGTAATATGTCCATCTAATTGTAAAACTCTATCCTTTAACCTTGGAACATATATAGTTCTAATATTCAAAATAAAACTATTTTGGCAGATGGCTCGTACCCGCCTAACCGCTCGCAAGTCCACCGGAGGTCGTGTCCCCAGGCACCAGTTGGCATCAAGGGATCCGCCACCCTCCGATAGCAGCGACAGTAGCACTGACAACTCCAGCGATGGAAACGGGAGTGACACCAGCGGAGGTCCTCCTTCGCCAAGGACCTACAGGCTTATGAAGAATGATCTGCGCCTGATGCTCACTGACAACATCAATATGGAGGTTCAGCTGTACCATATGGCGGGGTATGTGGTCACTCTTGAAGCCTATGCCAACACCCTCCATGAGGAAGTGCACCAGCTGCAGGATGCTCTCAATCCACCCGAGGCTCCTGAAGCAGCCGAGGAAGGACCAGTTGTCATCCAAGTGGATAGTGATACTTCTGAGGATGAAGCAGAGGAGCCAGGAACCCCCACTCCAGATGAGGGTGTTACCACCAGTGAGTCGGAGATGGATGACGACTAGGTGTTGAGAAGGCAAGAAGTATGACCGAGTGTGATCTTCTGACTTTGTAACTTAGTTAGTCAGAAAACCTCTAGTATGGGAAGTGTGTAAGATAGTGGTTTCGGAAGTCCTGCCCAGGAGCGGACTTGTATGATAAATAAGATGAACTGTTTGTGCTATGTAAGCCATGATGTATGATGTTTAAGTAAGTATGTTAATCGAAGTATGATGTGTTTTTAAACAGATGTCTGCTAACAACCATGGAGCTAGTTCTTCCCAGGGTGGGGATGATTTTCCTAATGCACCACCAGTTCCACCCTCTTTGGCTGATGCAATTGCAGCATTAGTCAATGCAACAACTCTGTTAGCACAAAACCAGAATGTTGGTCAGCGTGGCCGTGGTCGCCATAACAGAGAAGAAACCACATATGTTGACTTCACAGATACTCGTCCCCCAGTATTCACAAAAGCTGATGAACCTCTTGAAGCTGAGGATTGGCTTCGCACTATGGAACAAAAGTTCAGTCTCATCAACTGTACTGAAACTCAGAAGCCAGCTTTTGCCGCTCAGCAGCTGAGAGGAGCGGCAGGAGTTTGGTGGGAAAATTTACTGGCTGTTCAACCAGCCCGCCACCGGATCACTTGGGGAGAATTCAAAGAAGCCTTCAGGGCTCATTACATTCCCAAGGGAGTTATGAAAATGAAGCTCGAAGAGTTCTTAGCTCTCCGTCAGGGGGATGACTCAGTTATACAGTATATTGGAAAGTTTAATCATCTGTCCCAATATGCAATTGAGCAAGTCAATACTGATGAAAAGAAGAAGGATTGTTTCATGAGAGGCTTGAATACAAAGCTTCAACTGATGATGGCATCATGTGGCAATATATCTTATCATGAGGCAGTGAACATTGCTATCTCCAGTGAAGAAAAGAATCGCAAACATAAGGAGGCTAAGAAGAAGAAGGGGTTTGTCTCAGGGTCTGGATCATCTGGCGGCAACAAGAAGCGCCAGAGGCTTGTATATCATCCAGCTCAGCAATTCCGCCCATCTTATCGTCCTCCTTATCAGCCACCTCAGCAGCATAATATGCAGAGGAATTTTGCAAGGCCGACAATGCCATTCAATGTTCAACGTCAGCCAAATGTTCCTGCCATCCGTCCGCCAGTGCCACAAGCTGCAAACAACCCTTGTTACAATTGTGGGAAGAGTGGACATTTTTCTCGTGAATGTCCATATCCAAGGCAAAATGTTCCAAATGTCAATGCACCAAGACCAGTGGGAAATCAGCAAGCAAATCAAAACAAAGGTAATGCCCAGAATCAGCAGAAGGGTAAGAGTACTCAGAAAACAGGAAGGGTTTTCCATACTCAAGTTGAAGCTATACCTGAGGGAGAGCCAGTGATGCTTGGTATGTTCCCTGTTGCCCAACACCCAGCACTTACACTTTTTGATTCTGGAGCATCACATACTTTCATGAATAGAGCATTTGCGGAAAAGTATAATATACCTATTGGTGCAACCAAAGATGAGTTCTTTATACAGTCACCTGGGGGTCGACTATGCACTAAGGAAATGGTACATCAGGTGCCAATAGACTTGGGTGGATATATATTTCCAACATCCATGATAGTGTTAAAAGATCCAAGTATAGATGTGATCTTGGGTATGAACTGGATGAGCCAGAGAGGTGCAGTTTTAGACACCTTAAATAGAACTATCAGGGTCAACTTACCTTATAGCAAGTCTCAACTTCTTATCCATCTTCCTACCCTTAAGAGAGCAGTTGAGCAAGTGTGTGCTACCTCTGTTAAGGAAATCAAGGATATTCCAGTGGTCTGTGAGTTTCCTGATGTGTTTCCAGAAGATTTACCTGGTTTGCCACCGGATCGTGATGTGGAGTTTGAAATAGAGCTCAAGCCAGGGACAGCACCAATATCTAGAAGAGCTTATAGAATGCCACCAAAAGAGTTAGCAGAATTAAAAACTCAGTTGCAAGAATTGATGGATAAAGGTTTTATTCGACCTAGTTCATCACCCTGGGGTTGTCCGGCAATCTTTGTGAAGAAAAAGGACCATATCTTAAGGCTATGTGTAGACTATCGTCCTTTGAATGAGGTAACAGTCAAGAATAAGTATCCTTTGCCCCGTATTGATCTTCTCTTTGATCAACTAACTGGTGCTAAGGTATTTTCAAAGATAGACTTGAGATCGGGGTATCATCAAATTAAGATCAAGCCAAAAGATGTTCCGAAAACCGCATTCACTACCAGATATGGTTTGTATGAATATCTGGTCATGTCTTTCGGTCTGACAAATGCCCCAGCACATTTTATGTATCTGATGAATTCAGTGTTTATGCCAGAGTTAGATAAGTTCGTGGTGGTATTCATTGATGACATTCTCATCTATTCCAAAACTAAAGAAGAGCATGAAGAGCATCTCAGGATAGTGTTGACTCGCCTGAGAGAACATCAGTTATATGCTAAGTTTAGCAAGTGTGAATTTTGGATAGATGAAGTTCAATTTTTGGGCCATGTCTTGTCAGCTGAAGGTGTTGCAGTAGATCCAAGCAAAGTTCAAGAAGTTCTTGACTGGAAGTCACCAACTTCAGTACATCAAGTTCGGAGTTTCTTAGGATTAGCAGGGTATTATCGCAGGTTTATCCCTGACTTCTCCAAGATCTCTAAACCAATGACAACACTGCTAAAGAATGAATCCAAGTTTGTGTGGTCATCCGAGTGTGAAGAAGCTTTTCGGACCTTGAAAAAGTTGTTGACCACTGCACCAGTGCTAGCTCAACCTGATATTGAAAAATCTTTTGATGTGTATTGTGATGCTTCAGGCAAGGGCATTGGGTGTGTACTAATGCAAGAAGGCAGAGTCATTGCATATGCTTCACGACAACTTAAGCGTCATGAAGAGCATTATCCAACCCATGATCTAGAGTTGGCAGCTGTAGTCCATGCTCTGAAGATCTGGCGACATTATCTATTGGGCAATATTTGTCACATATATACTGATCATAAGAGTTTGAAATACATCTTTACTCAGTCCGAGTTAAATATGCGTCAGAGAAGATGGTTAGAACTGATAAAAGATTATGATATTGAAGTACACTATCACCCGGGTAAAGCCAATGTAGTGGCAGATGCACTCAGTCGAAAGAGTCATTGCAATTGTCTGGAAGTTAAACCGATAAACCTTACCTTATGTTATGAATTTGAGAAGTTAAGTCTTGAAATGATTCCACAAGGAAGTCTTGCAAATATGACAGTTCAGTCATCTATCAAAGATCAGATTATTTCCGCTCAGAAAGAAAATAAGGGTATGAGCTTTTTGAAAGAAAAGATCCAGTCTGAGCAGATTTCCAAGTTCAGAATAGATGAAGCTGGAGTAGTTTGGTTCAAGGATCGGTTAGTAGTCCCAAAAGTTCCTGAACTCAGAAAACAAATTCTTGATGAAGCTCATGCAACAAGGTTTTCAATCCATCCAGGTAGTAATAAGATGTATCATGATCTAAAACAAAGATTCTGGTGGACTAAGATGAAGCTTGAAATTGCTAGTTATGTGGCTAGATGTGATACTTGTCAAAAGGTGAAAGCAGTTCATCTTAGGTCTGCTGGAGAATTGCAACCATTGCCAATTCCATCCTGGAAATGGGATGACATTAGTATGGACTTCATAGTGGGTTTACCCAGAACCTCGAGAGGGTTTGATTCCATATGGGTCATTGTTGATCGTCTGACCAAATCGGCTCATTTCATTCCAGTAAGAAAAGATTATCGAGCTTCTGACTATGCTAAGATATACTTTAACAGAATTGTAAGTCTACATGGTGTTCCAAAGACTATTGTATCTGATAGAGGGACACAATTTGTGAATGCTTTCTGGAAGCATCTGCATAAGTCCTTGGGTACCAAACTTCTACATAGTACAGCTTATCATCCACAGACTGGAGGTCAGACTGAAAGAGTCAATCAGATCTTAGAAGATATGTTAAGATCTTGTGTGCTCAGTTATTCAGAGAAGTGGCACGAATGTTTGCCTTTAGCAGAATTCTCTTATAATAATAATTATCAAGAGAGCATTAAGATGGCACCATTCGAAGCTCTGTATGGCAGAAGGTGTAGGACACCTTTGAATTGGTCAGAACCTGGAGAACATAGTCTCTTCGGGGTTGACTTAGTCAAAGAAACCGAAGAAAAAGTCAGGCTCATTCGAGAGAACATGAAGGTAGCACAGTCCAGGCAAAAGAGTTATGCCGATAAGAGACATCGATCTCTTAGCTTTGAGGTTGGTGATTATGTATACCTCAAAGTGTCACCTATGAAAGGAGTCACTCGTTTTGGAGTAAAAGGAAAATTGGCACCTCGATATATAGGTCCATATCAAGTCCTTGAAAGATGTGGAAAGGTGGCATATCGTATAGATTTACCACCACAGTTGTTATCAGTACACAATGTGTTCCATGTCTCTCAGTTGAAGAAATGTCTTAGAGTGCCTGATCATATCATTCATGTTGAAGAAATTGAATTAAAGCCTGATCTAACATATTCAGAGTATCCCATCAAGATTCTGGATCAAAAAGATCGAGTCACTCGTAGAAGAACTATCAAATACTACAAAGTGCAATGGAATCAACATACCGAAGATGAAGCCACGTGGGAATCCGAAGAGTTTCTCTTAGAACGTTTTCCTGAGTTCTTTTCTTCTGTCTTATCCTTGTAATCTGTAGTGTAATAATCTACCCCTGTTTTTGTAAAGGTTGGTTTTGGAAATGCTTGACAAATTTCCTTTTCCATTAGTTAGACTTTAAGGTAAATCTCGGGACGAGATTTCTTTAAGGGGGAAAGAGCTGTAACACTCTCGTGTTAAGCGAACTAAAACATGACATGTCATCATGAGCATTGCATAGTCTATTGTTAAGTAAACCCTGATGCATTAACCTAAAATAAGTTTATTTTGGATGAATGTGTTTAGGGATTTAAAGTGTGTTTAATTTATGTATGGATGCTTGTTTTGGAGTTTAAAAACTTTGGGTGAAAGTTTTTCCGAAAGGCTTAAGGGGGGAAAACCCTAGTTTTCAAAACCCTAAATTTGCCCCTTTTGTGTAATTTAAAAACTATGCAAAATTTGAAGTTGAGTTCAAAAGCAAAGTTGTAGATCTTGTCAAGATGTACAACTTTGGTGTTTTGAGTTTTTGAAGTTTCAGTTCAAAATTCAAAGTAATTTTGAAAATACAGATTTCCGAAAAGTGTCCCCTTTTCTAAATTGAATCTCCAATTCAAAATCTGTTTGGAATTTTGAAAATTGGTCAACATGAAAGTTGTAGGGTTTGAAAAGTTGAACAACTTTTATGTTGGAAGTTTTTCAAGTTGTTATGTAAAATCAAAAGTAATTTTAGAAATTCTGTTTTGCCCTAATTCAAAAATTTGGGATTAAGCTTGAATTTCAAACTGTTTGGCTCAAATTCATCCCTTTCCATTTCAAATCTGTCTTTGGTCATTAAAGATGTTTTGTAGCATTCAAAATTCTGAGCATTTGATATTTTGACATATTTTTGTCTTCTATTCAAAAATTCAAAGTAATTTCATAATTTCAGAAAGGGTATTTCAGGGAAAAGAAGGATATGCTCCTATCTCTGTTCATGGCGGTGGACCGCCGAGCTTGAGCCGGCATTTGACAGCGCGTGAACCACCATTTAACCTCGTCCAAACGCGTGCTCGCATCCGTGGCAAGGTGAAGCAGCTGCTGGCAAAGTGGAGCGCGACGTGCCCTTCTCTGCTGCGCTCGCGACACCATTTTCGCCACCGGAGCACCGAAGAGCGGCACTTCATCCAAATCCAAATTCGTCGAAACCAGTGATCTATATCCAAATTCACCGTGGACCTATATTGGTCACTTCCTTGCGCATCTCCTGAGCCTAGCATTCCTTTCCCTTTCGCACCAGAGCCCCGATTTCCGTTGTCTTTCTCTCCGCCGGCGACAGAGCGCCGCCGTGGGAGCCCTCACCGTGGCCAAGCCGTTCTCGAAGGTTGCACGCCATTCTAGTTGGTGTTCCTACCTCTCCTTGTCTTTCTGATGCTCATGCGCTTGCTAATTTTCCTTGGGCACGAGCAGGTTCACCGGAATAACGCCGCCGAGCCAGAGCGTCCGCCCGATCGCACTGTCTCCGTCGCCAACATCTTCAGCTACTTCTCCCACCGTGGTGACGTGAGCATCGTGTTCCCTACACCACCTTGAACCTCCCTACGCCATTCGTTTGCTCTCTACCGGGTCCTAGTGGCCGGCCGACAGTCAGCCATGGCGACCGCCCGCTCCTATCGTGGCCGAGGTGGTAGCAGTGAGGTAGAGCGTCCGCGAGTGGTACCAATGGAGTCGCGGAGTTGAGGCGGAGCCGATGCGCGCGCGCGCGGAGGCCGAGGGCCTCACTATCGGTCGCCGGAGTTGCGGCCGAGCCGCCGTGCGTGAGAGAGAGAGATCTGACGGGTGGGGCTACCCTGTCAGTGGCTGAGAGAGAGAGAGAGCGCGCGGGCGTGCGCGGCGCGGACGCGGGCCGGAAGCAGTGGGCCGGTCTGCGGCCCAGTTTCCAAGCAGCCCACTGCGCAGTAGTCTTTTTCTTTTTCTTTTTATGCAGTTTTTGTTTTATATTTGAATTTGTGTAGTAAATTTTGTGCTAATCCAAAAATTGTGAAAATTTTTGTATAGCTTACATAAAATGGATAGAGCCTAAGAAAAATGTTAGGTTTGATTTTCTGGTAATTTTCATGTATACATAAATTGCCTTTGTTTATTAATGAATAAACCTTCCATGATTTTTAATAGTTCATAGGTATATCCAAAAATCATGAAATTTAATATGTGAGCTTGTGTTAATGTTATTTAGCTCCATGATTAATTTCAGCTCTGTTTGATCAAGTATGCTCTGTTTCTTGATAAAGCTATTTAAAATGCTTATAAAAGAAATAGAAATAATTAATCCCTTTAGGAGTTGGGTGATATTTTGGATTATTTGACAACCATGGTTACTTAGCATGATATGCTCCCTGGTTATGGTTTATTTTCATGTAAATAATCTTTATGGTATAATAGATTCACAATTATTGCTTAATAAAAATAATAAAGTTGGTTTAGTAGTGATTTATGCTTTGATAGCTAGCTTTGTTTGTTTCTTTACCATGAAGGTAAAGTGTACTCGAGATAATCATATTTTGTTATATCATCCAAGAACATGTAACTTGTCTTTATCATACCTTGAGTATATCATAATCATGCATATGCACTTTTACGTATAGAGTACGCTCCGGAAGAATCTGATCACCAGTGGGTTTCTTTCGAGTTTGTGGATCCTTCGAGAGTAGTTGAGTTTCCGAACTTCCCTTCCGGTCAAGGCAAGCCCCGGACATTAAACCCTACCCTTGTATTTTCATAAAGTTATTTATATCACTTGAGTTAATATGATGCATTAGGTGAATAGGAGTTGAGTGAATCCTATTTGCTGCATTATCTACCTTGATGATTTCCATATTAACCTTGATACCTGCTTTATGAAAATACTTAGTATGCTTAGCCCTGCTTATTAGATAAGTTTTCAAATGAGAACGTTTGAAGGGTCGTTGTGGAATACTCTTATAGTTAATGATGTTCAATTTGAGACCGGTCGGTGGACTTGCTTTAAGAATGGAGTCTTAAAGTAGTGTCTCCAACTGAGTCGATTAAGGACCGTACCGTTGATTGGCCTGTTGTGATTGAGAACTTTGAGTACAGCCCACATGCGGCGGTAAGCCTTACCTATAGCTATTCCGATACTTGAGAACGGCTAACCGCGTACTGGGAGTGGAGAGATGGCGAGAGTAGCGTGTACCCACCTTACGGATCTGAGATGACCGGGAAACATCTAGATTGGCTGTAGGATGGTGGTGTACTGTACTCTCGGGTGACGCTGGACCCGTTCTTGTATGGGAGGATCTATAGAAAAGGTTGACATATGCAAGATTAAGTTCTACATATGTCGTGTGGTACTGAATCCCCAGCTGGGTTTAATCGATTCGAATCGCCGTGTTTCCTCGGATATGGAGCCTCAATCCTCGTACCATCATCGTAGTAATAAATGAATCTTTGATATAATAAGAAGGTGATTTGCTTATGAAAGTTGGATAATGATCTTGGCTAGTTATAAGTGATAATCTTGAGTTAAAACTTGAAAGTAGGCTTTACTCTTAGTAAGCTTTTATGCAAAAGAAATACTTGATCTTGATAAAGCTTTACCTTGAATCCCTATAGCCTGCATACCTGAGTCTTCACCTATTTTTCTAGTCGGTTAAGTCTTGTTGAGTACTTTTGTACTCAGGGTTTTATAACCCCTGTTGCAGGTGAATCTCTTGATAATCCTTTTGATGGTCATGGTTACTTTACTCTTGTGGAGGAGAGTGATGATGATGAACCTGATGTGTGACCTTGGGCAAGTAAAAACTTGTTGTGTGATCTATGGTTTATGTAATATAAAGTTCCGAAGCTTTTATGTATTAAATACTTATGGTTTGTAAACCTTGAACTTAAGTTTCAATCTATGTTATGTAACCTTTCCGCTTTTACTCTGATTTCTCTTATCTATGAAATGTTGTAATACTGTGATGCTTGATGAGGGAATTCCTGAAAAGATTGTTACGTGGATGATTCGGGTTTCCCGAGGACACCCGACAGACTTCTTGAGTCATTTGGAACTCGTGCACGTCGATCAGAAGTCTTTGGGACAATGATGTGTGCATGTGGGCCACTTAATTCAGGAGGTTCTGCCACACCCGCCCGCCTGATCAGGGCGCCCGCCCTCTCTCTGGCTCCTCTGTGGGCCCGCTTCCTCGAGTGTGTTTCTAGATGCAAAACTTTTTAGGAAAATATATGTATGACCCAAAAATGTCAGATTAAAAGTGTCGGGCTCTAACTCTCCATGGGAAGGTAAAAATGGACTACGTCTATTTCTTCTACTTCTTTATTGAGCTCTAAAAATAATTTAAGACATTGACCATTTACCTTGAATAACGTACCTTCGTCATTTTGAAGTGTGATAGCTCCGTGGGATGATGAATTGATCACCTTGAATGGTCCTTCCCATTTACTCCTGAGTTTTCCATGCCCGAAAAGCTTCACCCTGGAATTAAAAAGTAATACCTTATCTCCGGTGTGAACTCCTTCTTCTTGTAGCATAATTAAGTTGAGCTCCTGTCAAAGTTTTACTGGCATAAGCGATTGCATGATGCTTCTTATTTTTAGTTTGTCCTAAAACTGCCCCCACAGCATAATCACTAGCATCACACATAATTTCAAAAGGCAACGACCAATCAGGGGGTTGAATGTTTGGTGCAGAGATGAGTGCTTTCCTTAATAAATTGAAAGATGTTAGACATGCATCATCAAATTCGAAAGGATTATCCTTGGCTAGCAAAAGAGTAAGTGGTCTAGCAATAAATGAAAAATCTTTTATAAATCTACGATAAAAACCAGCATGGCCAAGAAAGCTTCGAATTCCTTTTATATTCATAGGTGGAGGTAGTTGTTCAATTACTTCAATTTTAGCTTTGTCTTCCTCAATACCTCTTTCAGACACTAGGTGTCCCAGCACTATTCCTTCCCTAACCATAAAATGACATTTTCCCAATTAAGGAGTAAATGCTTTTCTTCACATCTTTGCAAAACCTTGTCTAAGTTTTCAAGACAACTATCAAAAGTTTTTCCATAAACAGAGAAATCATCCACGAAAACTTCCATAATCTCTTCAATCATATCAGAAAATATAGACATCATGCATCTTTGAAAAGAAGCTAGTGCATTACATAACCCAAAAGGCATTCTACGGTAAGCATAAGTTCCATATGGGCATGTAAAAGTGGTTTTGCTTTGATCATCAGGATGGATCGGGATTTGGTGATACCCTGAATATCCATCTAAGAAACAGAAGAACGAATGGTTCGCTAATCGCTCTAACATCTCATCTATGAAAGGTAAAGGAAAGTGATCCTTTCTCGTGGCTTTGTTTAGTTTTTTATAGTCTATGCACATCCGCCATCCTGTGACGGTGCGTTGCGGAATTAGATCGTTCTTTTCATTCATAATAATAGTCATGCCTCCCTTTTTAGGCACAACTTGCACTGGGCTTACCCACTCACTGTGCGGCACAGGATATATAATCCCTGCATGCAACAACTTTATAACTTCCTTTTTAACTACCTCTCTCATTGTGTTGTTAAGTCTACGTTGAGGTTCTCGAGAAGGTGAAACAGAAGGATCTATCAGAATACGATGGGTACAAATCATAGGACTGATTCCTGTAAGATCTTGGAGTGAGTAGCCGAAAACTGAGTGATGTTTCTCAAGAATGGTCATTAATCACAGAGTTTGCTCCTGAGTGAGTTTATCACTAATGATCACAGGAAACTCAAGATTATAGTTTAGGAAAGCATAGATAAGACCGGGTGGTAAACTTTTAAGCTCAATTGGAGGTCTAGGCGTTTCTGCAAACTCATCTAAGGGTTCAGGTTCAGAAGGTTTGGCCTCTTCTTCTGTGAAGAAAGGAGCTTCTTCTTCTAAGTCTGGTTCATCTAAAAGCTCTAGAGATACAGCCTTTACCTCCTCCACAGGATGAGGCAAAAGATATGACTCGGCCTTATTGTTTAAGGAGTGTGAAATCGTTATGGGAAATTTAAAGGTTTTTCCAAAAGAAATGTGTAGCTTTCCAGTATGACCTTCATAAAGGAGTCTTCTAAAAGGTTGTCCTATCAATAGGTCGAAGTCCCATGTATCAAAGATATAGAAGTTCAAATGCACCATGGAGCCTTCTACCGTAAGGGGTAGGACATTAATAATTCCAAGACTGGGGACTAATCGTCCCAAAGATTCCTTTATGACCTTTGTTGTGGGAGTTAAGACAAGATTTTTAAATAGTTTAAGTGCAAAAGATTTAGACATAATGTTGATCCCCACAACAGGATTATAGAGAGCATCAAATCGATCAGAATCAGAAGCACAGCGTATATAGAGGGTGTATCCAAACAGATTACATCAGAGGAAAGCTCTGATTCCTCCAACCATTCGCTACTCATGACTGCGATAAGCTCTGTCAATTGATATTCAGTTGGTAAACAAATGCTAAACTGGCCGTTTTGGGGTCTGTTAATAGAATGGTAGTTTGAAATGTTTCCAAAATCGGCAAAAAGATCAGATTCTATATCCAGCATGAAGTCCGGTGCTGGAATTTCTTCCTTTTGTGGCTCAAAATTTGGGATAGCTAAAGTAGATGAAGAATTTGGCAGAGTGTCTACTTTGGCTTCGTGGGTTTCATCACGAAGGGTATTATCCATCTTAGCTTCTAGGATTCTATCTAGGATCACTCTAGCTTCATCAGTAGGGATGCGAAAGAAAGAACCTCTAGACATTGTATGTAGTATTCGTTTATGATCTTTCTGAAGACCTCAAAAAAAGTGAAATAAAAGAACAGGGTCTTCAAGATTAAGGTTTGGACCAGATTCTAAAAGATCAGAAAAACATTTCCAGGATTTTCCCAAAGTTTCATTATCTTTTTGTCTAAAAGATAGGACTTTGAGTCTAAGGTCGCTGATACGGTCGAGGGAATAAAAATCTAGGCAAAACTTGGCTCGTAAAACTCCCCATTCACCTCGTTGTTGACTTACCTTCTGACTGTACCATTGTCTAGCTTCTCCCCTTAAGGAAAAAGGAAAAAGCTTCCAACGTAAAGTTTTATCAGAAATGCCTTCAATGCAAAGAGAATCACATGTTTGCTCAAAATCTCTAATATGAAGGTAAGGGTTTTCGTCTTCCTTTCCCGAAAAAGATAGGTTTTGAATCATGGCAATCAACCTTGAACTTAACCTATATTGAACTTAACCTATACTGGGATGTTTGGATAGGCTGTGATGACTTCCATGGTAAAAGGTCAGTTACTGAAGGGACTGCAGATTCGTGGATCGATTTAGAATTTTGGTTTTCCATAAGGTAAGAATATAAAAGATAAGAAAAATTAAAAGTATAGATACAAGCTAGTAGTAAGAATCAAGGTTATCTCAACAAACCGTCTTTCTCCCCGGCAACGGCGCCAGAAATGCTTGTTGATATTTGGGAACGCAATAAGGAATTGATCCGCAAGCGCACGGATATCGGTGAGCACTTCACCCGGGAGGTTATCCAGAGTATCGTATTTATATTTTTACCACTAGGAGAAAGAGTGCATCTGTCTAACCCGGTCTATTACTACTAACCTTTAGGCTACAAAGAATGTTTCTCGATGTGAGTGATAAATAGAGAAGACTACAACCGTAATCTCCTTCTAACCTTGGTAAGGATGATCTACTGTTCTAATGGGGAGGCTAACGGAATCTAGACACCACAGAGGATGTTCAACCCGCACCTATAAACCCTATCCTTCCTGCTAACAAGATATGGTCTGCAAAGGTAACTCGGAAATGTCACGTTCCTCGCTACTACCACGGTCTAGCTAGTCAGGGAATATCTATGAGTATCCTAGCCCAAACACCACGTCTACGCTAGAGATGATTACTCTAAACTCTACGCGAACAGATTAAAGTAAACTCATAAACCAAAGAACAATAAAACAAGAACTTACTAGAATTTAGAAGTCAAAATACTGAAGAATCCTAGGAGCAAGCTTCGGGTTAGGAGAACTTGATCCCGCAGGTACAAACTCGGAGTAGACACCGACAGGCCGGGCTTTCTCCGATCTACACCTCCACTCTATCTCTCTCAATGTAGTAGAAACTAGAAGATCTAACTCTACTCACATTGGATGCTAAGCCTAAAAGAAATTTTATTTAGAGGAGAGGTATTCCTTCGAGGGCTCCTCTCAACTCTATGGTGAACTTGTCTCCTCCAGGCGCCAGGGGGTCTGGTTTTATAGTCCCCTCAAGTGAACGTGAGCCATTGGATCAAACCGACATTGATTGGACGGTTATCCTTCATCTTTTAGGTCGGTGGAGCGTCGTCCGCGAAAAGAGTTCTGATTGGCATCTAGGAGGGGGTGGGCACCCTGGTCCTCAGGGTGGGCGCCCTAGGCCAGGCCCCTTTCGGCCTCTGCTTTGTTCCCGTGGCTTCTGGAGTCTTCTAGATGGTAGAAAATTGTGCGGTGTGTTGATATCTCTATGTAATCCCGACATGTGGGCCTTTCTTCCTTATTTCCTAATAACCTCCTGTAGAAATAGATAAACAACAAAACTCATGGAATTCTGTCAGATCAAACCCTAATTCTAGGTGTTGTTTGCATATTGGTTCTTTCTCTTGTTTATTTGATAATTAAAATTGATACTTAAGAACCGTCAACACCCAGCTTGGTGAAGGTCCACCATTTCTCCTCGCCCAGAGGCCGGACTCTTGGCGCATCACTAGTACCTGCACGAATCAGAAAAGCACAGCTCACACCAAGGGAGTTTTGTTAGTATGGCCCTAGTTAGAGCAGAGGTCAGGGGAGGAGCAAGGTCAGGGGTTCCCTCTCCTAATAAGCCAAGCAGTCACATTAGGTATGCTGGTGCATACCCTCTAGCAAACGAATCAGGTCAAACCTAAGCACACCCGCTGCCTCTGCTCGAGGCTCGGGGGCTCGCTCGAGCCTCAGGCTCTTGATTGATGGAAGTCTAGACCTCATCCTTGGCTCCATCCTAGCCTTTTATGCCAACCAAGGCTTGGGAGCAAAAGGGGCACCCCAAGCCAGCAGGGCTCGAGGGGCTCCCTAGCACTGCCCCGCAAGCGTGGCTCTACCAACTGCTCCTCCAACGTGGTCACACATGATGCATGACGCAAGATGACAAGGTCGTCCGCTGATTCTAGGGGAGGCTTCCTGGCCCATGCGTTAGCCCATCAAGCCGGCTGCCTTCGCCACTAAGAAGCCTCCAGAAGGTGCACCTGGTGGAGGCTGGTCCAATCTGACATAGCCTGACACTTTGCATGTTAGGACAAAGCAGTCGGACGATGCCTAGAGCTTCTTTAGCTCTATGACATTGCCATGGTCCACATGGCACTGCTGCAAGACCCTCCTGAATTCTAGCGTATGTAGACCACAGTCCCAACTCCCCTAAACTGCCATGTACCAACTTACCTCAAGACATATGGGGGAGGTCGGATCCTAAGAGGGGAAGGATGATTCCATGTAGATCATTCGGGTCCTCACCATTTGGCTCATGCTCTGCAACGAGAGCAGAACAACCTAGAGAGGAGCATCAAGAGCACCTCCACCACACCATCGTCTTCCTCCTCTCTCATAAGGGGAAGGCTCCACTAGTGATGAGGCTTCCCTAGGTTCAACACCATGCTATCCCCTACCAAATCTCTCTCTTTCATTCTTACAATCTGTTGGATCATCAACTGCTGGACATAGGGCCCCGATAGCCCAAACTAGGATAAACCGTTGCATCCACTTTGTGATTCTTGTGTTCTTGATTCCACCTAAGCCACCAAAGACACATACTCCAACACTACCATGAACATCAATGCCTGTCATGGTTTTGACCCCATGACAATGACCCTTTGAGTAATGTGCATCGAAATATGTAAATAATATCTTTGCAAAGTTCCTTCCATACATAGGACTACATCCTGCAAGGACAAGTCATCATGGCGTTAATAGTTTCATCCTAAAGTACCTACAATGATGCAAAGGTGTAAAAGTCATAATTAATAACTTATAGGGCAAATAGCATCACCATAGCGACAACAAGGTCCTTGCGCCGTAACAGCTTATGCATGCCGTGGAAATCTATGATGACTTGAGCATTGTTAGACAAGTGGAGGTACTCCATGGAACCTTGACAACAAATGTTTGTAGGCCTACTTTAGCCACCTCCATATACTAGAGATGGAACCTCTATACCTCCCATGACTCATCATCGATGAGCTAGCCCAAGGTCAACATGAACTTCCTATGCTTGTAGTGGTCGGTGCAATCATAGGAAATGAGCCAAACTATTAGTGGTGTTTGTAGCCTGCACTTGAAACTAGGGGGAGTGAAAAAAATCTGCTAGTATCTCCGCATATATACATTTTCTATTGACTATGCGTGCCAATAGCATACCTTTCAAACAAAGTTGAGCTTTGGAACTCATTGGCTATTTGATAGGTCACCCAACTTGTCTTGGTGTGCTTCTAGGATATAGCCTCCTCTTTTTCTATAGGCTTCCTCAGTACAGGAAGACAGTGCCTGTTGATGCTCATTAAATGCATATTTTAAACCATCAACAAGACATCAATTCATGGATAAAAGAGACATAGACGATAGGGAATTTGGTTTAAACTAATGGAATTCCACTTGTACATGAGTTTTATTTGTATGCAGAGAAAATGTTGAAATGTACAAGAATTTGACCACCAAGAGGCTGTCCAGCACCTATGGGCCCACCGGGGACTAGGAGGGTGGCGGGCGCTAGGTCCAGGTGGCGGCCGCCAAGGCCCACCTGGCGGGCGCCACCCCACCTCAACTGCCACATCACTGATCCGCATGATTTCACATGTGTCAACATCTAGGATGTTGAAGTGAAGTCGGTTTCATCCAAAGGAAAGGAACAAGTGTCACATGGATTATGGGTTTTCACCGCATGCAACAAGTATTTCCAACACGTGCGAAGCGACATACCTGTGAAGCAAACTGCCTCTAAGGATGATCTGGAGCCATCAGATGCTATGTCAGTTCTGAGGAGATAGCGCCCGCCACAGGATCCTGGCGCCCACCACTACTCAATGCTGCTCGCCACTCATTCCTAGCGCCCGCCACTCCACTTTGCGCTAGAGCTTCCAGTCACCTCTGTCCTATAAATACCCCCTAGTTCAACTGTATTTAGGGAGCCAATGTAGAGAGAAAGCTAGTTGACTCATTTGTGCTTGTGTAGTCCATTCTCTAGTGAGACTAGTAGTGAGAGTGAGAGTGAAGAGTGGAGTCTGGAGCTGTAACAGAGGAGTCTTCTAGAGCCTCTAGCATAGCTTTGGTAATTCCCTCTTGTAAGTACTCTTGCATTATCTATTTCTACTTTCAGCATTTACTTTGAGTACTTTGCTTATTGCATTGAGTGCCTTTACTTATTGTGTTAAGTGATATACTTATCATTTGAGTGCTAGTAGCTCAATTATAAATAGTTTAGTTGTCTTGTTTACTTCTAGTATGGGTTCTTCGCCGCTAGTCGGTGCTCTAGTTCTTGCGCAGGATTAGAGTAGTATCTTGTAGTGTAGGCATGGTGCTTAGACTATATGTTACCTTGGATTGTGGCTAGGCCTCCGGATAGCTGTGGTAGCGGCAGGTGGTGACAGCCTTGTTAGCCTATGTATTCCACCACATTGGGCCTAGTTCTTAAAACATAGACCTCATTGTGCGTCGTGCCTGATTAACTCGGGACACGTACGGTCCGAAGTACTAGTCAGGACGCTTGATTGCTAAATTAGATATTCTTGAGCTAGATAGAAATATTGCTTACACACTCTAGGACCTCTCCTATTACGTCAAGGTTGTCTCCAAGTGGTAGTAGCTAGGTTATTACTTAGTCTATAACCCATATCCAACTTATCAGTTATTTAGATCACCTTGCTAGATTAGGTTATTCTTAGTAAGTTCATTAGAGTCATCTCTTAGCCACATATAGCTTCCCTATGGAAATAAATACGATACTTGGTACTCCCAATTGAAGTGCTACAACTAATATATTCTGTGCGCTTGCGGAATTTCCAATAGACATAAGAATAATCAACACACAATTCTAGTGCCATTGCTGAAGGCTAGACTTTGTATCTACCTTTAATGATTGCACTAAGAATTGCCAACATTGCCCTTTGCCCTCCTTTGGACCACTTTGTAGGTGGTGTATCTTTGCTTAATGCTGCCAATGTACCTCCCTCTAGATTGTTCATGCCAGGAGGTGGACTACCCTAAGAACTGCTGCCATGCCAGCATTGTCGTTATCATCACTAACATAGTCGTCATCATCCGTGGGAGACAATGATGGCTGCAATGTAGGTGTTGCCTCATCCAAGATAATGTTGCTCTTATTCTAGAGTACTTCACAACTGATAGTCATTCCAAGGAATTGGATCCCTATTGCAGTTGGAATGTGGATTTCAAACTCATTATGTTCTAGGTTGACCAATGTCATGTACACCCTGGCATAGTCGAGCGAGATTAGATTGTTGTCATACACTGTCCTTCTACCTAACAATGCCACTCTATTGGCCACCTCCTTCTTTTTCAGCATTGTTCTGTGTTAGGGCACTAAGAGCATGCAGACAGTTTGTTCCATGATATCATCGATTGGATACCTAGGGAGTCCTTTAGTTAGAGGCACCACCTTCTCTTGTACGGCGGCCGCTAATACATAAAATCTTTTGTGAGACATTTTCAATTTTCCTCCCGAGACAGGCTAATCTGTAAACCACCTCAGTTAAAGCCTAGCATTAATCAAGGTAGTTGTTTTTTATTAACTAAGGCGGTTATAAAAAATACCTCACAAATATATTAAATAGAGGTGGTTATTATAAAGGAGCTCGCCTCCACAAATAGCCCTATTAACCAAGGCGGGCCACTTAGAAAGTATGCCACGCCTAATATGGCCGAGCCCACAAGAAAGCCCACTTGCCCCAAACTTGATCATAGCATATATAAAAAGTCAAAGCCCTAGCCCATCTCGTCTCACTCCCTAACCTGGCTACCTGACTCTCTCACTCCTATCCCCGTCACCCCTCCCCTTCCTTCCCTTCCCCTTCCTTCCTTGGTCCGCCCCTTTCTCCCTTCCCAAGTGATGCCCCTCTCCTTCCCAGAGGCTGGCCATGGCTACACATAGGGTGGTTCATGCAGGACGTCCTAGCCCTTCTTGATGGTGCATGCATCATCCATGGCCATGCAAGCTCGTGGCCTAGTGATGCGACAACAACCTGGTAGCCTAGTGGCACGGTGAAAGCCCTAGTTTGGTTTTAGATAATTGATGAAACCAAAAGTACTAACCTCTATGCTAAGTGTGTGTGAATTAGATGAGGTTGGTAGATGCTAAGTGATGGAGCCTAGAGGATCATGGTGATGGTGGTGATGACCACAAGGTGATCAAGTGCTGAAATTGAAAAGAAGAAAGAGAAAAACAAAACTCTATGGAGATCAAGGCCAAGGCATTTCTTAGGATTTTGGTTTTAGTGATCAAGACACCATAGAGGGTGTGATCATGTTTAGGATATATAGCCATACTATGAAGAGAGAAATTCTTTAGCTAAGCGGTCTAACGAGTGCCACTTGATGACATTTTTCATGTGCATGCATTTAGACCCTAGTGTGCTAACTGAACCCTTGAAAATATTTGTGAAAAATATGTTAACACATGTGCACAAGGTGGTATACTTGGTGGTTAGCACTTTTGGGCAAGGGTTCAAGAGGTGGGGAGGGGTTTGGGTTCTTCTCTCCCTCCCGCCGAGCTTGCGAGTTGGCATTTAGTGCTTTTGAGAACATTAAATGCATATTTTCTATTGCACTGGAGGAAAGTTTTGGAAAAGTCATGGAGTGCAGCGTAGTTAGGTGCAAATTGTCTTGTGCATCGAAGCATCTGACTCATTGGCGTCGATGCGTCCGATACTCGCATTGTAGCACTGCTGAAGAGAGGGCTTCTAGTGTTGATGCGTTTTGTACGACTGATGCTGGCGAACATCTGATGTTGTACTATTGGACATGTCTGACGTGCCTCTGAGAGTGTCTAGAACTCTTTTAGTAGCATCCAGTGTGAGGGTGGCATGTCCGGTGCATAGCACCTGATGCGTCCTACGCCTCGTATCTGAGAACATCAATGTTTAATTGACCGTTGGGAATCAACGTGTTAGGGTTGACTGAGGACACATGGTACCAATCCAACAGCACTATCAGGGCAGCATCGGACGCTAAGCAGCATCTGACGCCCTAGCGTAGGTGCGTCTGATGCCCTTAATAGAGGTCTTTTCATTGGGGACCTCTATAAATATGTAGTGTCCGGCTCTTAGACATCATCACTTGGCACTTTGACATACTTAACATCCTTGTGAGCTTAAGCAAACATCTCCCACTCATCTCCATCATTGATTCATCATCATAGTGAGATTGGGAGTGATTCCAAGTGCATTTGCGTGAGTAATTACATCTAGTGGCACTTGGGGATCATTGTGGCTATAGTTTTCTTGTTTCTCTTGATGGTTGCTACCACCTAGATGGCTTGGAGTAGCTAAAGAGCATTAGCATGAGTTGGTGATTTTTCATGGCCATCTTCTGGTGATTGTGAGGGATTCTTGTACCTTTCTCGGTGGAGCACCAAAGGCAACTCTAGTGGATTGCACGTGTCATTAAGCTACCTTACTTGTGGGTAGGTTCTTGTGGTGTTCTACGTGAGGACAAGGTTCGTGCAACACCTGTTAGCCATTGAACCACCAAGTGTTGGTCGACACAACTGGGACTAGCGTGCTAGTAAGCACGTGAACCCCAAGAGAAAACTCTTTGTGTCTATCTCTTGTGTTTAATTAGATTTCTCCTAGTGATTGGTTTTCATCATATTGGTTGGTTCAATTACCTCTACATGGCGGTATAAAGATCACACCCTCTTCATTTATATTCTCACAAAGTAGTGTAATTAGTTTTAGTTGCTAGCTTTGCCTTGTGTAGCTTAGTTCACTAGTATAGCTTGTAGTGACATAGCTCTTGTGTGCCTAGTGATCTTAGCAACTTGAATTGTTGGGATAGGTGACATCCAAATCCTCAATTAGAGCTAGAGAAAAAGCTTTGCTTCGCTATTTACTAACTCCTTGCTCTAGTGAGTTTGTAGATTTTTTAAATAGGCTATTCACCCCACTCTAGCCATATTAGGCCCTTTTAACATGGTGGCATGGTTACCTGACATGTGACTGTGCCTGAATTTAGCAGCCTCGCGTCCATGTGCATGGCGGCAACGGCCTCATGTGTGGGCCCCGATGGCGAAGGCGATGACCTCATGCGTGAGCTTGGTAGAAGCGGTGGCGAACTTCGCACTCGCGTACCCAGAGGATGTGGTGGTGGATCGAGCTCCTCTAGCACCTTGGAGCTATACAATGCGTATCGACCTCCTCTAGTGTCGATCGACCTTCCTTCAGTGTGGAAGAGCCAGATTTGGTGGCGGGGCACATGGAGGAGCCGAATCTGACTATAGCGGCACTCTGGGAGGCCTCCCTTAGTGTTGATATTGGTTACGCACATGAAAGAATCTAAGAGAAATAATCCACAGGCATACGGATATCAGTGAACACTTCACTCGAGAGATAATTCTAGAGTATCGTATTTAGTTATCGGCAAGGAGCAAACGTGCAAAAGACTAACCTGGTCTTAAGTACTACCCAAGGGCTGCAAGACAAGATAGTTAGAATTAAGCAATATAGAGAGAATTCCTTTGTCAGCTTTCCTCTAACCTGTGGTAAGTTGTGTAGTTATTGCTCTAAGGGGGCACCTAAGGAAAAGAGACACCACAGAGGATGCTTAACCCCGGCACACTATTTCCTACCTTACCTCCTGATGGGACCTGGATTACAGAGACACTAAGGAGACTGTCACTTCCCCCCAATGTTACCACAAATCTGGCCAGATAGGGAGCATCTACGAGTATTCCTAGCCCAAGCACCACGCTTACGCTATGAATAATTACTCTATTCCCTACACGTAGAGTAACCCGGTAAACTAAAGAATAATAAGAACAATAAGCTTACTAGTATTAGAAGTCGAATTGCTGAATGATTTTAGAACCAAGCCTCGGGTTAGGAGACTTGATCCTGCACATACAAGAAAGAAGACACTGATAGGCCGGGCTTCCTCCACTTCTATGTCCACCCTATACTCTCTCAATCTCTCTTGTTGCTATAACCCTAAAGAGATAGATCCATTCGAGGGACCCCTCTCTGGCTAATTCTCTCTGAAAAATATGAATTCAGGTTTTAGAATTGGCACTGAGCCAGGGGGCAGGGGGTTTGCTTATATAGCCCCCTAGGAGGCACCACAGCCCTCGGATCAAACCGACCTTGATAGACAGCCAAGATTACTCCTCAAAAGCTATGGAGGTAGGATCCACGAGGTTCCACCTGATTGGTGGAGACCCTCGGGCGGCCACCCCTACCACCTGGGGACCCACACATGGTCTATGGGAGGTGGGCCCTAGCTTGTAGGGGATGGCTTCCTGAGTCTTCTAGTGTGTTCCTGAGTTGTAGTTCGCTTATTCTCTATGTAAATCCGACATGTGGATCATCTTTGATTGTTTTTAGCTGACACCCTATAGAAACAAATATTCACCAAAACTCGTGGAATTCTGTTAGTGGTAACCCTATATCTACTAGGTGTTTGCAAATAGATCCATTTTCATGTCTGGTTGGTGGTTAAAATTAGAAGTTATCTACCGTCAACACTTTGCGGCGGCAGGCGCCGGAGAGCAGCTACGGTGACAGTGACCCAAAAATGGGCTGGGCGATCCTAAGGATGGGCTCGTCGGGCCTATCCATTGATTATTTTTTTGATTAACCGAGGCGAGCAACACAATGCCTTAGAAAATACCTCCATTTACCGTGACCTTTCTTCTCTTTGTTTTCATTGCCTGCTTCGGTTAATCTAAAATGGCTGCCTTGGAAAAGAATTTATGTAGTAGTGGGCTTCACCCTATGGCAATAGTACGCCAGCCTATCAAAGCACCTGTGACCTTAACTCCACCATCTTAGGGTCGGTGCTCTTGAACATGTCTGACCCCATGATCATGATCCTCATTGCCTCATCATGGCCTTTCTTGATGAGCCCTTTTTTATACACCTACCACTTGTGGAATAAGCTTGCATTAGATTGCCAAGACTCCATGGTCTTCTAACCCTTTCTTGAGGATATGCCACAAACATGGCCACGATGCTCGAGATTTCCTAGCATCTCGGCCAACTGGTCTCTCTCTGCAAGTGTTGAACAACCTGCTCTATTTGGTACTTGTGGTGTCTGATGAGGAATCATCTATGCCTCATGTATACCATCTTGTTGGATCCCTTAAGGTAAGTGCAATAAGTGCCGTCGATGCAAACTACATAGCCTGTCTTTCCTTTGATTTGCCCTCACAATGAAAAAAGATTAGTGTAATCAATGATGGTGACAAAGATGATGGCTTTTTGAACGACCTTATTCCTTAGGGATGCATCCTTCATATGAAATTTTTTCCCATAGTATCTTCATGTCCTCTTTGAACGGCTCTAGGAACACATCTATATCATTGCCAGACTGCCTTAGTTAGGAAATAAGCATGGTCAGCAGAAGGTACCTGTGCTTTTGACACACCTAGGGAGGTAGGTTGTAGATGGTGACGATGATTGACCAAGTGTTGTGCAACCTGCTAAGGTCATTGAATGGGTTCCTCTTGTCGGTACTCAGCGTGAACCTAATGTTCCTTGCCTCTTTGCCAAAGTCCAAGAGTGTGGCATTGAAACACTTCTACTGCTAGCCTTGGAAGGGTGCTGTAGCTTGCCTTCATTGTTCATGTGATCACCAGATGCATGACGAGACATCAGTTGGGCATCCTCGAGGTTCCTAAATATAGCCTGTAGGCTATCTATGATAGGCATGTACCACATCGACAGGGCATGACTTTTCCTTTTGCGTGTAAGCATCATCCTCATTTTGATGACACGAGATTCGCTTAACACTACTCTTCATGGCCCTTTTCTTCTTTGGCCCACCCAAGGCTGCCTTGTCATTCGCACCCATGCAAAAGTGTGGATAGCTCTCCAAGCTCTGATACTGGCCCTGATATAGGACACAATGGTTAGGGAAAGCGTCCAACATTTAAGTATCAGCGCCACTAGCCAGATCAACTTCTTTGCCCAGAGATCAACGTTTAAGAGCTTGTTGAAGCTATCGTCAGACTAACCATGCCGAGCCTTCAACATCAGGATCTAGAGGTTGAAATACAGCACCATCCACTGCTTCGGATAGTCATTATTGAGCAGATCAATTGCCGCTTGCTTCATCTCTTTGGAATTCTCTAGCCACTTCAGGCTCCCAAATAGAACATCATCATGGTCGAGGCGGTTAGCTATTTGCTCAAAAAGCACTGCATCCTTTGGGTCCCGTAGGTATGGAAGAGGCACTGAATTGGAACTGTTTTTGCTTGGATTCAGTGACAGTGATTTTGCTGGTGACATTCAAGATAGGAAGAGCACCACTAGGATTGTCTATTTCCTGGGAGGCAATCAGGTCACATGGGATCACAGAAGCAGAAGATTGTAACATTATCTTTATGTGAAGCTGAGTACGTGGCAGCAGCAGCATGTCAAGGTGTCTGGTTGAGTCGCTTGATTGGAGACTTGCTTGGGACAAAAGAGGCGCTAGTGAAACTGCTCATGGACAACAAGTCAACTATTGCACTGAGAAAGAACCCTGTTCATCATGATCGAAGTAAACACATTGACACAAAGTTTCATTTCATCCGAGAGTGTGTTGAAGAAGGCAAGATGGAGGTAGATCACATCGGCACAACAGATCTCTGGCAGATGTCTTCACGAAGGCCTTGGGGCGTGACAGGTTTCAGGAGCTGAGGAGAGCTATCGACGTGGATA
Organism: Sorghum bicolor; assembly: GCF_000003195.3. Taxonomy (NCBI): domain Eukaryota; kingdom Viridiplantae; phylum Streptophyta; class Magnoliopsida; order Poales; family Poaceae; genus Sorghum; species Sorghum bicolor. Next base: position 17,316,541 of record NC_012874.2, read on the forward strand.
GAGTGCATCAAGCTTAGGGGGAGAATTGTTAGCTAAGATGTTGCACAAGTTATCTATGTAATCTTTTGTTAGTTTAGTATTAGCAAGGGTAGTTAGCAGGAGGGCATGATCGGTGGCGTGCCGGGTCATGACTCAACCTGAGTCGGTCATGTAGATCGCGCCAAGGCGAGTATCGTGCACGCGGCGTATCTTGCAGGGAAACAAGATATGCACGATGCACGTCTTGACGTGGTGGATCGGGGCGCCTGTGCCTGCGATCCGTGTCTAGCGATTTATATGCAGAATCAAAGACCTAAAAGCTGCGACATTGAGTAGCACCAAAACTCTATCTGTCTTCGTGTTTAATGTCATCTACGTTCTCGCCGTAGTCACCAACGACATCGTCGTCGGGCGGTCTCTCGCCAACACGCACGGCCGAGCGCCACGAGCTCGTTACCACTCTGCCTGGCCTCGCTGCCACTCCTCCGTGACTCCCTCTGCCTCCTCGCCTCCCATGGCCCGAGGAGCCCCTTTGCTTCCTCTCCGCTGACGGGCTGCTCCCGCCGCCGCTCCTCTGTTGTGCAGTGGTCCGGTCCCCACATCTCCTGACCACATCAGTTCCACACACACTCCGCCTCGTGCTGCTCTTCCTCCGCCTGGAGTCGCTCCCTCTCACCGCCGCGCAACTTGGTGGCTTGGTGCTGGCTGGGCGGGCGCGGGTGTGGCCAGCTGGGTGAGCGCCGCCGTCGCGGCCTCGATCAGCTGCGCCCTTTTGTAACAGAAGTCGTGCTTGCTTGTTGACTCATCCGTCAACGTCCTAGCAGAGGTCCAGCCATGCCTTGACCTTGATAGAGCTTCTAGAAAGCAGCAGCATTTCGACAGCGAGTTGGAGCACATGCACCATCGACCCATCGTCCAAACACAAGGGCCCCGCAGCAGCCAAATCGAATCAGAGAAACTACAAATCCATGCGCCGCTTCACTCGAGAAAAAAAAGGCACAAAGTTTCTCTAGACGTGCGCTGAAATGTAAAGCGACAAAAGCAAATAACATGTATAGTATACAGTCAAAAAGCACCTTGCATTGAGAACGAAGGCACGAACTAGCTGGTCCATTATTTTGCTTCTAGAACCATTTCAGCCTGCATGCATAGCCGGAATACTCCACCAGGCACCAGGCCCTTGCATATCAATCTAGCTACCTGGTCCGATCCTCAGTAGAAAAAGAAAACTCGACCACGCAATCATGCCTTGGTCTATAAATTCTGAGAATACTAGCTACTTAGTTCATCGATCAGCTCCTCCCTCCCTCGTGCCAAGCCGCGCGGCCAACATGAAGCACGGCAACAGCATGCTGCTCCAGCTAGCACTACTCATCTCTCTGTCGCTCGCCGGCGGCGTCGCCGTCGTCGTCGGCGGAAGCGCACCGACGAGCACGCACCTCCTGTTCTACATGCACGACCTCGTGACGGCATATCCGGGGGCTCCGGCGACGGCGGTACGTGTGGCCAGGGGCACGACGCCGCTGCCTACGGCCGGCAGCCTCCGGTTCGGGGACACATTCGTCGTCGATGACGCGCTGACGGAAGGGCCCGACGCGGCGTCCCGCGCCATGGGCCGCGCGCAGGGGTTCTACCTGTTCGCGTCGCAGACGGAGCTGGCGCCGCTGCTCTGCGTCAACGTCGTGTTCACGGCGGGGCCTCACAACGGCAGCACCGTCGCCGTGCTGGGCAGGGACCTCATCCTTGACAAGGTCGACGTCAGGGAGCTCGCCGTCGTCGGCGGCACCGGCACGTTGCGCGGCGTCACCGGGTATAGCGAGTTCAGGACCCACACCTTGAACGCAACCGACGGCAACGCCGTGCTCAAGATTGACATGTACCTGAGCCTGAGCGTGTAGCAGGCCTGTTTGCGTCGCGACGTTGCACCGATTGATGGTCTAGATTTCTACCAGTACCAGGGCACTGAGCCCAACAGACCCGTACTACGTACATCCATAATACTACGTTATTTATATATTTCATGTGTAGTAAAGTCTATTGTGATCTTTCGAGAAAAAATGAAATAAGTCTTATATTTGTGACACAATTGGTACATGGTATATCGTATTTCTGATGATTTTTATGCTAATATAGTATTTCTTTTATCTGAATTATGACAATTATTATCTCAACACCAACCTGGACAAATAAAAGCCATCCGTGCTTTTCAGATGAATTTACGTATGCAGTGATCAGATGTCTGGTAATTCCTAGCCATGCCTGACTTACAACATGTTTGGATCGGGGCTAGTTCCTAGATGCAACTACAAAATCGGTCTTTAGTCGAAGGGGCTTTATTAGCTCTGCATTCCAAGACGGAAGTCCTGGCTCCGTGCACCGGAGCCAAAGCCCCACCCTTTAGTCCTAAGCGGTATTACCAGCCGGGATTAAAGGGTCCTGCCAGCAGCTGGTAGTACGCCTCGGGACTAAAGGGGTCTCTTGTTTTTTCTTTTTTTCAGTTCTGCTTTTTTAGTTTATATATATATATATATATATATATATATATATATATATATATATATATATATATATATATAAAAACAAAAAAAGACAAAAAGCTTATTTTATACATATATAATTGAAATATGTAACTACATATATATATATAAATATATGCACATAAATATATAGAAGTTATTCTCCAAATCTATTACTGCACTACTCCCCTAAACCTATTACAAGTTGTACTTCATCATCCAAAGATCTACAAAGCATACAAATGATCATCATTGTTTGGAATCGTCTTCTCATTAGGATTATAGTGGAACTTGCCGTTTGGATTTATGACTTGTTCCCGAAGGAATGCTGCAATTGCCTCTTATATTGCTTGGAGTTGTTCATGTTGCATGAGTTTTTGCTTGAACCATTCAGTCTTCAATTTGAATTAAAAGAAGGTATTAGTTATATCAAGATTATCAATAGTAATTCGAGAGAAAATGGAAAGAGACATGTGTTACATACTCTGAAATATTCTTCAGGAATTCTATTTGTTACTGCCATAATATATTCGCAAATGTAGTATCCACATAAGTTGTTCCCCGGTTCTTGTCTCAAGATCCACTGTAGGATGTAAAGATTCATGTCGTAAAAAAGACAAGATATAAGATATACCACGTACATTGACGAAGGATAAACTTACCTGTAGCTGTATTATCTTTAGTGGCGCCCTACCTTGAGTTAGATGTTCCCGAACAATGAATCTTTCCCAAACCCTAAACCAATGATATATTTGAAACAAGAGAGTTGGATCGTTAAGTATGCATACATACAAGCTTAGTCTACTTTATACATGCAATGGATCGAAATTACCTTTGAATGATGTGTATCATATCTTGGTAATCTTGTTGTGGTTTCTTCGTTGAGTCATAGATTACTAACTTACTTTCAGCAAGATCGATGACTATGAGTATCCAGTGAAAGTTGTTCATAGAGACATGAGTCGTAGATTAGGGTTAAGTAAAATTAAAGGTGCACACTTGCATGTTAACTATATATGTATAACTCATTTGAAGTTGTAGGGAAAGAGTATTCTTTTTTCCCTTTTTGGTTCACGAAGAACCTCATAAGATTCGTACACATGTCATTGATCCAAGTCGCCGAAGGGTTTGGCTCCTTGAAAACGATGTAAGGATCAACAAATCCAAGAGTATTATTGTTTTTAGATCTGAGCTCAGTCATTTGGAGCCTGCATATAGTGAGTCCATCAACAAGTACGTGTGTAAGGATTACTACTATATAGACATGCTAGAGAGTTTAACAAAAACGAATAAATACTTACCAAGAAAAGTAGCTAATGAGTGATTTGTCCAGAGCATCCATGTGGCATAGCTGGTGTAATTCGCTCATCTGGACTAAGATAAGGTCATCGCCATGGAAGTAGTGATGGTTTCAAATTTGAACAGAAATCCAATCAACTCTGCCTTTAGAAGCCTCCGTGCACCAATTGTTCATTGCAAACATCTACGTACCGAGTACATGTAGGTGCTTGGAGTTCATTAGACTCCTGCCCGGTGCAAAATTTCTCCTCTATTCATCAACTACTTCCGCTCGTGGAAACTTTAGCCTAGCAACAATATTTTGAATCGTGGAGTACAGGAGACCACTCTCAATGAAATAATTTTCAAGTGAGTCCATCTCAGACGAAGTGGGCTCTCTAGATTTCCTCTGTATTATGCCCACATTTGAACCATACTGATCTGCCACAATTAACAGGGACAAAGGTCTTAATGTGTCCCCGAGCTGTGGAACACCCTTTCCTGCTTTCTTCTGGGCGGATTGAGCTCTTACAACTTTTATTAGTTGGCATTCATAGTCTGACTTTGGCGGAGGCTTTCGAGCTTCGCACATTTTCTGGTTGTGCTCTTCCACCCTCTTCCTCAACTCTCCTTTTGGAAAGTAGAGGTATGGCTTTTTAGGGTTCCGCTTCGCTTCAAACTCCTTTTACATTTTTCAAAGTGTGCTTTCACATCAGAAGCAACTGATGCAATTATCTCATCGCCAGTCTTCTCATAAGGTAACTTTTCATTGGCTGTTTTAGAGCCAGAGGGAGCCTGAGCCTGCTTCTTTCTAGGATGTGGGACCGAAGCCTTTGGTGCTGAGGCAAACCTCTTCTTACTGGCTTGAGGCAGTGGCGGTGGTGGGGACAGCGCAGCCTGTGGTGGCGTTGGAGACCGTATTCGAGGCGGTGGTGAAGGCGGTGGTGGGGTGGGTGCGGCCAGTGGCAGCGTTGGAGACTGTCGTGGAGGAGATGGGGTTGCAGTTGGGTCCTTCAATGCATCTTCACCGCCCACAACACTATGATGCGCTGGGGAATGAATACTTGGACTGAAGTCCCAGCTAGGAAAACAACGAGTGTTGTGAGTGAATAAATTGTTAGTGAACAAATTGTTTTTGAATAGGATGTAAGAGAATAAATTATATTGTTTTTGAATCCACGCACCTATACTGAAGATCTTGATCATCAGTAAGATGAGGTGGCAGCGGTGAGACTCCAAGAATGATGATGAAGCGCTTACGCCAACAAATGAATGTCTTCTCCGCCTCACCTAGAGTCTTCTCCCCATTTCCCCCTTCAATGTCGAGAGGCACGCTGGCACAACCTATCTCCACCCTATCCACTGAGACACGAGCATATCCTTCTGGTACCGGTTGACCATGGATTCTTGGTGTTCTCATCCGGTCGATAGCATTTACAACACTGACCACCACCTTCTTCGTCCCGGTTCCTTCTAAAATGTGTAGCTCACATGAATTAACCGGTTCTGTGAGGTCATCCACGGGGAACCGTAGCTTCGCGTCAGCTTAGGCGGTTGGTACTTCCATGGAGGCGCAGCTGCTCTTCAACTGACCTATGGGGCTAATGTTGATGTCTGTCAGTTGTGATGATGTAGCCACCCCTCTTGTCAAGGAACTAATTGCTACCTACACTTGCCTCTTGATCTCCTTCTGCATCCATTCTTCTCGACTTATTTCACGCTTTTGCGAGCTTTGCATAAACAATGCTCGTAGGTCAAAGTGTTCTTGTTTGTACTCGTCCCACACGCGTACACCTGGCTTGCTCCATAGAAGAAGAAGTTCCTCAACTAATGGCCTTAGGTAGACATCGATGTCGTTTCTAGGTTGCTTCGGCCCTTGGATGAGCACATGCATCATAATGAACTTCCACTTCATGCATAACCATGGAGGAAGGTTGTAGATGCAGAGAGTGACTGGCCAAGTGCTATGACTGCTGCTCTGCTCCCCAAAAGGATTAAAACCATCCATACTTAAAGCAAACCTCAAGTTTCTAGCCTCATCTGCAAACTATAGGAATTCTCTGTCTATCGCTCTCCACAAGGATCCATCAGTAGAGTGCCTGAGCATATTGTCTACCTTACGGTCTTATTTATGCCACTGCAACAACTTTTCATTGTCTTTATATTCGAACAAACATTTCAAGCGTGGTATTATAGGAGCATACCACATAATCTTGACAGGGATTTTCTTCTGGCTGGGACGTTCTTCACCCTCTACCTTGCTAGGATCATCTCGCCTGATCTTATACCGTGATGCTTTGCATACCGAGCATGCATCCAAATTCTCGTATTCGAGCAGTTGTGCTCTTGCCGATCTATTTCTGGCATGACACAAGAAACCCTTAAATGGAAATTATTTCCACTCTCCCTTTTGGGAAGAGCAAAAAAGTGGTATGCTCATTCTGTAGGAGGCGTTAATGGAAATTGGGATGAACTTCGGGACAACTTTTGTCTCGCTTTCTTCCCAGTTTTTCGAATCGCTGACCTTAGAATCGAAATTCTTAGATTCAAACAAAGAGAGAAGGAAACTTTAGGAGCAGCTTGGGCTAGGTTGACAAGCCTTACCAAATCCGGTCCAAACCTTTCCCTGCCTGACCATGTACTGTACTACCACTTTTATCGTGGTCTAAACAAGGAAGCTGCTCTTCACCATGATATTGCTTCAGGAGGCTCATTCACACACAAACTTACAGATGAGGGGAGTGCTATCCTAGAGAGAATCCTTGAAAATACCCCTTACATAGGCATTTATGATGAGTTTCCTAAAGAAGAAAAAGAAGTCGAGCCTGATCCTAAACCAAAAGATGAGGAACTTGCAACCGAGTTAGAAATTCCACCTAATCCATCTATTAATTTGGTTGTAGAGAAACCTCCTGATAAAGGAATGCAAAACCAACTAAAGGATGATGAACCACCACCTTTAGAGCATCCCTTTGAATTCAAGGAAGATCTTTTTGAAGATTATGGAAACACCTCGAATTTTCCTATCCAAACACGACCTCTAGCAAGGACCACTCAATCCGTTCTAAGAGTAGAATCTGTTGACATAGAACACATCAAAAGCCTTTCGGTTATTCTGAGTTATGAATGGCTAAGAGAAGCTGAGTTGTCTCCTGAGGTAGCTCGAATCATCACTCCTTCAACCATTCTTCTATGCCAAATTAGAGGGTCCGCTAGGAAGGTCCACTACAATCCATATGTTGGGATAAATGTTATTTCCAAGGAGTTAGGTGACACTCGTTATCCCAATGAGTCCATAACCCCATCTCAGAAACTTTTACAAAGTCCATCTGGATTCATTCTAGGAAGCCATGGGGTATTAAGGGTACTTCCTGTTAGAATCAAGGACTTTGGAATATGTCTAGATTTTCATATTTTTGACATACCAGAGATTCCTCTCTTGATTGGCAGACCAATCATGAAACTTCTACAAGAACAACCACAACAAGGTCATTTAGACTTCAAGGTTGGGAATTCCACTATTGTTGTTCCTCTTGCTAGATCAATTAACACGATAGTGGAACCCAAACTTGAACCAGATCCTATTGAGGAGATCTTAATGCTGACTCAAGAGGAGATGGCCCAACTATTCTTTAATCATGAACACTTTGTTCAAGAAGAAGAAGAGTTGGTAGAACCCGTTGAGCTAGACAAAAATGAACAACCTTCACCTACTTCGATAGAGTTAAAACCTCTTCCTTCTGGCCTTAGATATGTATTTTTGCACAACAACCCAAAAACTCCAGTAATTATCAGTGACAAGCTTTTCGATTATGAAACACAACAACTTGTCACTGTTCTTGAAAGGCATAGATCAGCATTTGGCTACTCTCTCGAAGATCTCACGGGCATTAGTCTCATTCTCTGCACTCATCATATCCCTATTGATCCATATTTTACACCTTCAAGGGAACCTCAACGGAGACTTAACAATGCTATGCGAGAGGTTGTTAAGAAAGAGGTCCTCAAACTCTATCATGCTAGGATTATTTATCCTGTGCCACATAGTGAGTGGGTTAGCCCTGTCCAAGTAGTGCCAAAGAAAGGAGGAATGACGGTCGTTAGGAATGAGAAGAATGAACTCATCCCTCAACGAATTGTCACTGGGTGGCGTATGTGTATTTACTATCGAAAACTCAACAAGGCTACAAAGAAAGATCACTTTCCGTTACCCTTCATTGATGAAATGTTGGAACGGCTTGCAAACCACTCTTTCTTCTGTTTCCTTGATGGTTATTCTGGATATCACCAAATCCCAATCCACCCTAATGACCAAGAAAAGACTACCTTTACATGCTCGTATGGAACTTATGCATACCGACAAATGTCGTTCGGATTGTGCAATGATCCAGCTTCTTTCCAATGGTCCATGATGTCTATTTTCTCGGTCATGATTGAGAAGATCATGGAGGTTTTCATGGATGATTTTACCGTCTATGGCAAAACCTTCGATCATTGTTTGGAGAATTTACATAGAGTCTTGCAGCGATGTGAAGAAAAGAGCTTAATTCTTAACTGGGAGAAATGCCATTTTATGGTTCATGAAGGAATAGTGCTAGGAAATAAAGTGTCCGAACGTGGTATAGAGGTGGACAAAGCAAAGATTGAAGTTATTGAAAAACTTTCACCTCCCACGAATGTGAAAGGAATCCATAGCTTTTTGGGACATGCAGGTTTGTATAGACGCTTTATCAAGAACTTCTCTCAAATTGCTAGACCTCTAACTAGTCTCCTAGCTAAGGATGCACCTTTCATCTTTAGTGATGAGTATCATGAATCTTTTCAAACTCTTAAGAAAGCACTCATCTCAGCCCCGATTATCCAACCACCTGATTGGAATCTTCCTTTTGAGATCATGTGTGATGCTAGCGATTTTGCGGTTGGTGCCGTTTTAGGACAAACCAAGGATAAAAAGCATTACGCCATATCCTACGCTAGCAAAACCTTGTCTGGACCACAGCTCAATTACAGTACAACTGAAAAAGAGCTTTTGGCTGTTGTCTTAGCTATAGACAAGTTTAGATCTTACTTAGTGGGGGCAAAGATAATCATCTATTCAGACCATGTTGCTCTCAAGTACCTCCTCACTAAGAAAGATGCTAAGCCTCGTCTAATTTGATGGATTCTTCTACTCCAAGACTTTGACATAGAAATCCGAGATAGGAAGGGAGTAGAGAATTCTGTATCCGACCACTTGTCTAGACTTCAATATAAGGAAACACATGATGAGCTTCCCATAAATGACTACCTAAGGGATGACACCCTGCTTAAGATAACACATGCAGATCCATGGTACGCAGACATCGTAAACTTTATAGTAAAAGGCTATGTCCCACCTGGTACAAACAAAAGGAAGTTGCTTCACGATAGTCGTTTCCACCTTTGGGATGAGCCATATCTTTTCCGAGTCTGCGTTGATGGACTCTTGAGAAGGTGTGTTCCTATGGCCGAGGCTACTCAAATGATGGAAAGATGCCATGCCTCGCCATATGGAGGACACTATGGAGCATTCCGGACACATGCTAAAATTTGGCAAAGTGGCTTTTTCTGGCCAACGATGTATAAAGATACAAAGGACTTTGTCAGGAGATGCCACCGATGTCAAAAACATGGGAATATCAACTCACAAAATGAAATGCCTCTCACAAATAATCTTCAAGTAGAACTTTTTGATGTATGGGGCATTGATTTCATGGGGCCATTCCCTATGTCTGGGAATTGTGAGTACATCTTAGTAGCTGTGGACTACGTATCCAAATGGGTAGAAGCCCTACCTTGTCGATCGACTGATTCAAAACATGCCAAGAGAATGTTCCATGAAGTAATCTTTCCTCGCTTTGGTATATCCCGAATAGTTATAAGCGATGGAGGTTCCCACTTCATCGACAAAATCTTCCGGAAGTACCTAGCCGATCATGGAGTTCGACACAACGTCGCAACACCATACCATCCTCAGACTAGCGGTCAAGCCGAAACATCTAACAAACAAATCAAAAATATTTTACAAAAGACCGTAGATGAGATGGGTAAGGGGTGGAAGGACAAACTTCCTAATGCACTTTGGGCATATAGAACTGCATTCAAAACACCCATAGGCATGTCACCTTATCAACTTGTATATGGAAAAACTTGTCATTTGCCTGTGGAAGTAGAGTTTAAGGCTCATTGGGCACTCAAGAAATGGAACATGGATCTCCACCTCGCTAGCAAGAATCGTCTGATGCAACTATCTGAGCTAGAAGAATGGAGAGAGAAAGCCTACCACAACTCAAGGATATATAAAGAGAGAACAAAACGATGGCATGATAAGAGAATCAAGCACAAGGAGTTTAATCCTGGAGATAAGGTTTTACTATTCAATTCAAGAGTTAAGCTCTTTGGGCATGGTAAGCTACGAAGTAAGTGGGATGGACCATACAAGGTTATTGACACTTCAACTCATGGAGCCATTACCATCCAAGACGACATAGGTAACACTTTTAAGGTAAATGGTCAACGCTTGAAAATCTATCTTGAGCCACAAAACAACCTGGTAGAGGAACTTGATGTGATTGAGTTCATAGAATTCTCACATTAAGCTCTCATAAGCTCTAGACAATTACCTAACCCTTAACATGTTCCACGAGTTTTGTTGTCTATTTGGGTTGTGCAGGATTTTGAGGCTTAAGAAGAGTGAGACTGAACATGCAGGCTACAAGAATGAACGACTATGTCAACATTCAGCTTGGGGGAGGCACCCCCACGTGTATCTTGATAAGTATTACTTTTCTTTCTTGGTTTTATTTACTAGTATTTGGAAATAAAAAATGCATAACCATAAAACCAAACAAAGTTTTTCTTTTGAGTAATATACAATAGTTTTGTGTAATCCTAAGTTTTAAATAAAATGAAAAGAAAGTTTGATCCAAGACTAGGTAATTGACAAACATGATATGAGAAGGTCTGAGCTACTATTTAACTTGTTTCGCTAGAGTTCTGGAGATTTTATCTTTTGAAAATCTAAAAATTAAAAAAAATGATGAGATCCTGTTTGACATAATACCTAAAATCTTATAAGATATAAATATTAAAACTGTGGGCACTCGCTTTGTTCGAGCCATTGTTAATTCTTGTAGTTTTGGTTGAGAGAATTATCATGCTCCAAAGATCAAGATCTTTTTGTTTTAAAAATATAAAAGATTCACTCTTCCGAAGTAGTATTGCGTTAGAGGCATGGGACTATGCAAAATTTTGATTCGAAAAAAAAGAGTGAGACAAGAGGTAAAAATGGACAAGTGTCCGAAGTAGAATTAGGGGTACAAAGATACCCACCTGAGTGAAAAAAATGGACACGTGTCCGATAGTAGAATTAGGGGTACTTGGTGCCCACTTGAAAAAAAAGAGAGAGACTGAAAAAAAGAATGAAAAAAATGATAGCCCATGGTCCCTCTAATAAGCAATATGCCAGTAAGAGATGACAAACTTTTCAAAAAGGTCAAAGGTCTTGATCTAGGAGTACGAGATTCCCCTCCCTTGCTCCGAGCATTGACATAGCAAAATGCAAAGTAAGTATGCTAAAACTTTTAAAGCTCTACTTATATATCTTTCTAGAAGAAGGCAAATGCCTCAGTTTTATTTTGGAAACTTACAAAAACTCCAGAACAAAGGTAAGACAGAAGAACTTGAGACATAGTGCTTGACTTGATCGTTCTATTTTTCAATCACTTAAGACCTTGGTGATAACTTAAAAACCCTGTAGTAAGAGGCATAAAAGTAACCCTTGATTTCTTGCTGATTTTAGCTTTGCTCAGGGACGAGCAAAGGTTAAGCTTGGGGGAGCTTGTTGACGGTCCTTAATGCTCACATTTAACCATCAACTAAACATGGAAACGGATCCAAATGCAACTAACACCCAGACTTAGGGTTTTATCTGACAGAATTCCACGAGTTTTGGTGTTTGTCTATTTCTGCAGGGGGTTATTAGGAAATACGGAGGAAAGGACCACACGTCCGGTTTACATAGAGATATTAACGTGCTGCGCAATTTTCTACCATCTAGAAGACTCTAGAAGCCACGCGAACGAACGGGAAGGCGATTGGGCTCGGAGGGAGGGCGCCCGCCCTACTCTCCTGGGCGCCCGCCCACCTTCTGTGCCCAATCAGAGTCCTTTTCACGGATTGTGCTTCATCGACCTAAGGGATCAAGGAAAACCGTGCGATTAATGTCGGTTTGATCTGACGGCTCAGATTCATCTGAAAAGAATATATAAGCAAGGCCCCTCGTCCCTGGAGAGCCTACCTCTTCTACAGAATCAAAGTTAGGGTTTCAATTCTTCATCCAAGTAGAGAAGATCCCTCTAGTTCATATAGTTCTACCTCTAATTCATCTAGTTCTTGTTCTAGTTCCTCTAGTTCTAGTTCTAGTTCCTCTAGTTCTAGTTCTAGTTAGTTCTAGTTGTAATCTAGAAAATAGGGAGAGAGAAGAGGAGAGCGGAGGAGGAGCCGGATCTGTCGGATCTTCCTCAACATTGTACTTTTGCAGCAACTGGTCCGTCCTTCATCGTTCTCCAGGTTCTTCAATTCATAATTCCTGAGTTCTTTAATTACTTTTATTTACATTCAAGTTATTTATTGGATTCCCGCTTGCATCAAGTGCTCTAATCTTTGCAACATTAGAGTAGTAATTAATAGATTAGACGTGGTGTTTAGTCTTGCAATTACCTGGAATTGCACCCAATCCTGCGGATTGTTATGGTAGCCCTAGGGTAGTGACAGCCCTAACGGTCAACGTATTCCACCTCGTTTGAATCGGTATTTGTAGGACCGTAGTCAGAGCTTCCTAGCCCCCTTCTCATCTCTTTGGTTAGTGTTCTGATGTCCCGAAATAGATAATCTTGAAGTAATTCTTGATTCTTAGATCAACTAGAGAACTCTCAGGAAACTTCCTCTCTTCCCACCAAAAATAATTATATAGTTATCCTTGGGCGATCTTGAATCTTAATTAGTACACTCACGTTCCTTGTGGAAAATCGATACTCTGGAAAACTCCTCGGTGAAAGCTACATCGGTATCCGTGGGCTTGCGGATTTTTCTGTTTGCGTTTAAAATACCCAACAACCTACTAGTATAATGTTTGCAATGTTATAGTTCAAAATTTATAAATTTTGAGTGTAAAGTTTTTAACCTAGCAGTACAAAGTTTATACTGTGATAGAGTTCAAACTTTTGAAGTTAGCAGTACAAATTTTGTAATGTCAATGGTTCAAAGTTAATAAATTCTAAGTGTAAAGTTTTAAATCTAGTATTATAAAGTTTATAACATGATAGTTAAAAGTTTATAAATTCTGATTGTAAAGTTTTGAACCTTGTAGTACAAAGTTTATGATGTGATAATTTAAAGTTTAAAACCTAACAGTACAAAGTTTTTATTTTTTCTATACAGATTGAATTGTTAAACCCACATAAAATATTATGCAAAAGATATATGAATTCTGAAAAATAGTAATTTTATATTTATTTAGATGTAAAACCATCCTCCAGTCTTTTTCTCACCCACAACCCCGCTGTCCCAAAAGAAAAAAAAGCTCGAACAAAAGGCCAACCTAAATAAAAGTAGACAAGGGAGAGGAGACTGTCTGGCTTTAGTAGGTTTCTATCTTATCAGGGAAGGTTAATCCTAGTTAACTCAGTGATGTCTGCTCTTCCAACCTACTTCATGTGCACACTCTTCATCCCTCTACAGGTTATTGAGAAAATGGATATGTTCAGAAAATATTGTATTTGGAGCAAGGGAGACATCAACAGAAAAGGCACATGCCTGGTTGAATGGAAAGCTATGTGCAGAACCAAAAAAGAAGGGGGACTTAATATTGTCAATCTCAAAAATCAAAACTCAGATCTACTCATGAAATTCCTAGACAAATTCTATAACCATGCTAACATCCCCTGGGTTCAACTAACTTGGTCCAAACTATACTACAATCACTCTATCCCACCCCACTCAAAGAAACCTTGTGGATCTTTTTGGTGGAAAGATGTCTTGAAACTATTCCCAAAATTCAAAGAATTTTCCTTATGTAAACCCAGGAAAGGTAACACCTCCACTCTTTGGCTAGACAATTGGTCTGGGCAAGTGCTGCAACAGGTGTTCCCACAGCTTTATTCCTTCTTCAGGAAAAAAAATTGGTCTCTCAAACACTTTCTAGAAAAGGATCCTGAAGCCACTCTATTCCTATCCGTCTCGGTAATAGCTGCAGATCAACTGACTGAGCTCGACGTGCTCCTAAGTGATAAGATAGGAGATCCAAAGGCTGATGACTCTTGGGGACCAAATTACATTCCTAGCAAGGCCTACAAACATCTTTAGGGAGAAATTGATGCCTCACCAATCTTCTTGTGCATCTGGAAAAGTGGTAACACTACTACAGAATGAGGCATTGGTCGATGCCCAAAATGGCCAAAAACCTCAGCCTTTTTGCGGCCCGGGGTTAAAGACCCCTTTAGCACCGGCCAGAGCCACGGGCCGAGGCAAACCCTTTAGCACCGGTTTGTGTTAAAAACCGGTGCTAAAAGGTAACCCTTTAGCACCGGTTTTTGCCCTGAACCGGTGCTAAAGGTCCGGTTTATAGGCCGGCTCCCTCCTCCCCTCTGCCCATTTGAAACCGAGAGCACCATTGTTGTTCTTGGAGCTTCTTCTTGCTTGTTCTTCATTTGTTCTTCATCTCCAACGTCCATCGTTGATCTTCTTCGACTCCGTCATCGTCTCTTCGTGCTTGGAGGTGACTAACTTCAGCCTTTCTTGTCTTTTTCATGTTGTTTTTGGCTTGTGATGTTCCCATCATTTTTTACTCAAATCCACTTTGTTATTTTGAATCATTCACATGAATTAGTATCCATATATATATATCATATTTCATGGTTGACCTAGTTTTAATGTATTTTGCAAGAATGAATTATAGTATATTTTTATGATCATAGAAAGTAGGATAGTTCAAATTAATTGGTTTGTTAATATCACTTGATTTATTTTTATTACTACATATAATGTCCATTGTATCATACATGTTTACTAGTAAATGTGGAATTTATAATTGTTTAAAAATTGAGTATGGATAGTAGATGGCAACCGTGACCGGGTCTTCAGTCTCTCAACGGGTTCAAAAGCGATACCGTCCGGAACTCCCTCTCATTACTTGTGGCAAGTGTGGGCAGAAGATTTTGATGGAGTACAAAGTGTCGAAAGAGGGAGTAAACAAGGGTCGTATATTCTACAAGTGTCCAGATCGTAATGTGAGTTATTTCCAGACATTTGCTTATATATGTGCATATTTTTTTAAATGATATTAATTAAACTTTTGATTCTCTCTTTTAGTTTCAGTGGGACGGTACCGACGGATGTACAGGTTGGTACTGGGAGGAAGAATACATTGAACACATTAAGAAATCTTTTGCACAGGTGGTTGAGGCTGAAGGTGGTGAGGCAGTGAGCCGACGAAAGGAGTTCAATGATGTTGATCAAGCGAATGATCTATCTATTATAGTTGGGATCGGACGGGAACTAATTATGTTGCTTAAGTGCATTTTAGTTTTGTTTTTTTTAATGCTAGTTGCGATTGTATTTGTTGTAGCCAAGCTTTCCTAAATTAATCAACTATGTATCTTAGACATGTTGTGCAATAAGATGAGAAACTATATGTGTGCATGGTTTTCATAATATATATGTTATCTTTAATGCATATGGTAACACGTAATTGGATGTACAATGCCGATCGGCGCTCCGAAGAGTTCATTAATGGCGTGCACTATTTCTTAAGTGTGGCCGAGTCAAATAAGAGGGACGGTTTCATGTGCTGTCCATGTGCCGTGTGCAAGAATTTGATGGAATATTCTAACTCAAGAAGTCTTCATTCACACTTAGTAAAGTCTGGTTTCGTACCAAACTATATTTGTTGGACCAAACATGGAGAAAGCGGGATTATAATGGATGAAGGTGAAGAAGAAGAAGAAGAAGAATTGGACCATGCCAATATTATTGCTCAGTACGGTGGCTTCAATGATGTTGCAATGGGGGGAGATAATGAAGAAGAGGTGGCGGCAGAAGATGATCGGGGCGATGATGCTTTTGGTGATGCCATCCGTGATGCACAAAGAGAATGTGAAAGTGATAAAGAGAAAGCCAAGTTCGAGCGCATGCTAGAGGACCACAGGAAATCGCTATATCCCACCGCTGAAGAGGGGCAAAAAAAGCTGGGTACCACACTAGAATTGCTGCAATGGAAGGCAAAGAATGGTACATCTGACAAGGCATTTGGGCAGTTATTGAAGATCATAAAAAAGATGCTTCCGAAAGGCAACGAATTGCCCACCACTACGTATGAAGCAAAACAGGTTGTCTGCCCTTTGGGATTAGAAATCCAGAAGATACACGCATGTCCTAATGACTGCATCCTCTACCGTGGGGAGGAATACGAGAATTTGGATGCATGTTCAGTATGTAAGGCATCACGGTATAAGATTAGACGAGATGATCCTGGCGATGTTGAGGGTGAAGAACGTCATAGGAAGAAAATTCCAGCCAAGGTTATGTGGTATGCTCCTATAATACCATGATTAAAACGTCTGTTCAGAAATAAGGACAATGCAAAATTGTTGCGGTGGCATAAAGAAGACCGTAAGATAGACAATATGCTGAGACACCCTGCCGATGGATCCCAGTGGAGAGCGATAGACAGAGAATTCCCAGATTTTGCAAATGATGCTAGAAACTTGCGGTTCGCCTTAAGTACAGATGGTATGAATCCTTTCGGTGAGCAGAGCAGTAGTCACAGCACTTGGCCAGTTACTCTATGTATCTACAACCTTCCTCCATGGCTATGCATGAAGCGGAAGTTTATTATGATGCCGGTGCTTATCCAAGGACCGAAGCAACCTGGCAATGACATAGATGTCTACCTAAGGCCATTAGTTGAGGAACTTCAACTTTTATGGAGCAAACCAGGAGTTCGCGTGTGGGATGAGTACAAACAAGAGCACTTTGACCTGCGAGCATTGCTGTTTGTAACAATCAATGATTGGCCAGCTCTGAGTAATCTTTCAGGCCAGTCAAACAAGAGATATAATGCATGCACACATTGTTATGAAGACCTTGACTGTGTATTTTTGAAAAAATGTCGAAAGGTCGTGTACCTTGGCCACCGTCGGTTTCTTCCTATGAACCACCCAGTACGAAAGAAAGGCAAGCATTTTAAAGGCAAGGCAGACCACCGGACCAAACCTCTCAATCGAACCGGGGATGATGTACTCGAAATGGTCAAGGATATAAAAGTGGTATTTGGAAAGGGACGAGGCAGCGAACCTATTCCCAAGGATGCTAAGGGACACGTACCCATGTGGAAGAAGAAATCCATATTTTGGGAGCTACCTTACTGGAATGTCCTAGAGGTCCGCAACGCGATCGACGTGATGCACCTGACAAAGAATCTTTGTGTGAACTTGCTCGGATTCATGGGTGTCTACAGGAAGTCTAAGGATTCACTTGAAGCACGACAAGACTTGCAGCGCATGAAAGAACGAGACAACCTGCATCCAGAAAAGACAGATGATGGACGTCATTACTTAAACCCTGCTAGCTACACTCTGAGCAAAGAAGAGAAGGAAAGCATGTTTGAATGTCTTAGCAGCATCAAGGTCCCATCTGGATTCTCCTCCAATATCAAGGGAATAATTAATGTGCCAGAGAAGAAATTCCTGAACTTGAAGTCCCATGACTGTCACGTTCTAATGACGCAATTGCTGCCGGTCGTTTTAAGAGGAATTCTACCTCCACACGTACGTCTAGCCACCGTAAAGCTATGTGCATTCCTCAATGCAATTTCTCAGAAGGCAATCAATCCAAAGCAACAAGCTACTCTGTAGAATGATGTCGTTCAATGTCTCGTCAGCTTTGAGTTGGTGTTCCCTCCATCCTTCTTCGATATCATGACACACCTCCTAGTTCATCTGGTCAAAGAGATTCGTATTCTCGGTCCTGTGTTCCTACACAACATGTTCCCCTTCGAGAGATTCATGGGTGTCCTAAAGAAATATGTCCATAGTCGTTCCCGACCAGAAGGAAGCATTGCCAAGGGCTACGGAACAGAGGAGGTCATAGAGTTCTGTGTTGACTTTATTCCAGACCTTGACCCAATTGGCATTCCTGAATCTCGACACGAGGGCAGACTCAGCGGAAAGGGAACACTTGGGAAGAAAACATATATTGGTACGGGAAACGATTACTTCAATAAAGCACACTACACAGTTCTCCAGAACTCCTCATTGGTGGAACCATATGTTGAGGTACACAAAGATTTCCTACGGTCCCAGTGGCCCGGGAAGAATGAAGCTTGGATAATGCGTCAGCACATAGAAACTTTTGGCAATTGGTTGCGCAAAAAATGTCAAGGTGATGAAAACATTGATGAGCAGCTTTATTTGTTGGCCAGGCAACCATCATGGCATGTCCTCACATACAAAGGGTACGAGATAAATGGTAACACATTTTACACAGTTGGCCAAGATAAAAGGAGCACCAACCAAAATAGTGGTGTACGCGTGGATGCCACGGATCCAAATGGGAACAGACAAACATATTACGGACGCATAGAAGACATATGGGAACTAGTCTATGCAGCTAATTTTAAAGTTCCTTTGTTCTGGTGCCAATGGGTGAAGATGACCGGAGGTGGGGTAACAGTCGACAAGGAGTATGGGATGACAACCGTGGACCTTAACAATAGTGGGTTCAAAGATGAACCATTCGTCCTTGCTGCAGACGTGAGTCAGGTGTTCTATGTCAAAGATATGTCTACGAAACCAAAGAGAGGAAAAAATGATGACCACTCAATCATCAATGAGCCAAAGCGCCACATTGTCCTTTCTGGGAAAAGAAACATTGTCGGAATTGAGGACAAGTCAGACATGTCAGGCGATTACGAAAGGGATGATCGAATTCCGCCCTTCATAGTCAACAAAGACCCAAGCATTCTGTTAAACAATGAGGATACTCCATGGTTACGGCAGGATCATAACCAAGGGTCATACGTCAAGAAGAAGTTCACTGTTGTGTCGGCTTGACTTTGTATGAAACTATATTTGAGAATTGTGAATTTTGATGTGTGTAACAAACTTTGTATATTTTATATATTGTCCATTTTTCCATTTGGATAATTTTGAGCCAATCCTAATTACATTTCTATAAAATCCAAGACAGGTTTTGGTCAAACTTGGTCAAACTTGGTCAAATAACAAACTAAATTACTTCAAATGAAAATATTTTGAATACCAAGTTGTTAGATATCTTCAAGATCTAAACTTTTTATATACACAACTTTTCCATTTGAGAAAGTCTAAGTTAACAATACCCACCAATTCTTAAATCTCACACAAACTATATGAAACTATGTGTCAATTGTGGATTTTCAACTACACCTTCCCAAAACTTTGTCAAATGCAAAAATGGTCTATATATGAAATGTAGATTTTGATGAGTGGAACAATATTTGTATTCATGACTTTTCCATTCGAGACCATCTAGGGTTCCGAAACCGCTGCGTGGCTATGAGTTCTATGAAAATTCAAAATTCAGTGGTTCAAACTTTTCCAAATGAAAAGTTGACCATTAGACAACATGTAGAACTTGATGAGTGTAGCAAACTTTGTATTCATGACTTTTCCATTTGGGACAATCTAGGGTTCGGTCAAAGGGTGTGTTTGTAAAAACCAATGCTTTGACTTTGGTCAAACTTGGTCAAATAGCCCATTTGATGACTTCAAATGAAAAAAGTTTGAATACAAAGTTGTTAGAGATCATCAAGATCTATATTTTATATATTGTCCATTTTTTCATTTGGATAATTTTGAGCCAATCCTAATTACATTTCTATAAAATCCAAGACGGGTTTTGGTCAAACTTGGTCAAACTTGGTCAAATAACAAACTAAATTACTTCAAATAAAAATATTTTGAATACCAAGTTGTTAGATATCTTCAAGATCTAAACTTTTTATATACACAACTTTTCCATTTGAGAAAGTGTAAGTTAACAATACGCACCAATTCTTGAATCTCACACAAACTATATGAAACTATATGTGTCAATTGTGGATTTTCAAGTACACCTTCCCAAAACTTTGTCAAATGCAAAAATGGTCTATATATGAAATGTAGATTTTGATGAGTGGAACAATATTTGAATTCATAACTTTTCCATTCGAGACCATCTAAGGTTCCGAAACCGCTGCGTGGCTATGAGTTCTATGAAAATTCAAAATTCAGTGGTTCAAACTTTTCCAAATGAAAAGTTGACCATTAGACAACATGTAGAACTTGATGAGTGTAGCAAACTTTGTATTCATGACTTTTCCATTTGAGACAATCTAGGGTTCGGTCAAAGGGTGTGTTCATCAAGATATATATTTTTATATGATTTTTTATTTGATGAAAATTATACCCAACTAGCATTCCTAGTAATAAATAACAAAAATAAAAAGTTTTACGTCAATATGATGTGAAAATAAATTTCCAGTTGATTGGATATAGCTTTTGTAAATTTATTGGAATAATATATTTTTGCATTAACAAAATACTAAACATTTCTTACAAAATCATTGCAAATTTTAAAAATACAATAAGATATTTAAGTTTAAAAATTTTCATGTGTACATTAAAACAAATTACAATATATGTCACTGTTTAAAAAACATTATGCAAAATATTTAATTTACTATACAATTTATAATATAAACTGTATATATAAAACAATTGAAAAACCCTAAACTAAAAAAATGGGCCTTTAGCACCGTCCCATAGTGGGAACCGGTGCTAAAGGGTCCTGAAAATTTCAGGAGCCCGCCCTAAGGAGCCCGCCCTAGCGCGCGCTGGACCCTTTAGCACCGGTGGCTGGAACCGGTGCTAAAGGGTCCCTTTAGCACCGGCTGGTAACACGAGCCGGTGCTAAAGAGGTGACCCTTTAACACCGGCTCTG